>NC_080685.1:30792602-30976712 GCF_030445035.2 Dasypus novemcinctus | reverse complement strand
GCACCTAAAACTGAAAACAAACGGAAATAAATGAACATAACTGTATTTAAAATTCATGGCATAATTATATTGGAGGAGGTGGGTAAATAAAGTAAAATAAATAAATCTTTTTAAAAATGTATTAGAGACAATATAACAGCAGATGTGAAATGTTAGAACAAGTGAATTCGAAGACAGAATTTTCAACTTGAAAAGATAGAAGAAAATGAAAAAAAAATTGAACAGGGTTTCTGGGAGTTGAAAGACAACATGAAACACACAAAGATAAGCATTATAGGTGTTCCAGAAAGAGAAGAGAATGGAAAAGTGGTAGAAAGAATATTGGAGGAAATACTGTCTGAAAATTTTTCCAACCCTTAATGAAAGACATGAATGTCAACATTCCAGGACAATGTACCCGAAACTGAATAAATCCTAATAGGTCTCTGAGAATCTACTATTCAGATTGTCAAATACTAGAGATAAGGAAGGGTTTTGAGAGCAGCAAGAGAAAAGCAAGGTATCATTTACAAAGGAGACTCAAAAAGGCTAAGTGCCTATCTCTATTCAGAAACCATGGAGGCAGAAAGGCAGTGGTATATTTAAGGTGCTGAAAGAAATCTGCCAGCCAAGAATTCTTTATCTCGCAAAACTATCCTTCAGAAATAAAGGTGAGTTTAAAGTCTTTACAGACAAAAACTGAGAGAGTATGTTACCAAGAGACCGAATTTACAAGAGATATTAGAGGGTGTGCTACAGTCTGAAAGGAAGAGACAAGGGAGAGAGCCCTGGAAAATAGTGTAGAGAGGAACGTAAGTAAGAGAAATTGAAAGCATTATGGTAAGGTATGAAAAAAGAAAGCCAAGGGATACAATGGGCAAAAAAATTAACACCTTTATAGTAGTAGCTCTGAATATTAATGGATTGAATCCCCAATTAATTTTTTTTAGATTTTTTTGTCTTCATTTATTTTTTTTAATGTTACATTCAAAAAATATGAGGTCCCCATATACTCCCCGACCCTCCTCACCCCATTCCCCCACAACAGCAACCTTCTTCAACATCATGGGACTCTCACAGCACTCAGTGAACACATCTCTGAGCACTGCTGCACCACATGAATCCCCCAATTAAAAGACATATACTGTTAGAATAGATTTTTTTTAAATATGAGCCATCTATTTGTTGTCTACAAGAGACTCACCTTAGATGCAAGGACACAATCAGCCTGAAAGTGAAAGGTTGAAAAAAGATATTCCATGCTAATAGTCAAAAAAGAGTGGGTATTGTTGTACTTATATTGGATAAAGCAGATTTTAAATGAAAAACTCTTACAGGAGATTAAGAAGTTTCCTATAAAATAATGGGACAATTCACCAAGAAGAAATAACACTATTATTTATGCACCTAAGATAGGTACCCAAAAATTCATTAGGCACACAGACAAAACTGAAGGGAGAAATAGACATCACTATAATAATAAGACTTACACTTCACTCTCAGCATTAGATAGAATATGTGGACATAGGATAAATAAGGAAACTGAGAGTTTGGATAATAAGATAAATAAACTTATTTGACATTTATACAGCATTACACCCCAAAACAGCAAGATAGACTCTCTTTTCAAGTGTTCATAGCTACTTCTCCAAGATAGACCACATGTTGGGACATAAGTCAGATCTCAATAAATTTTAAAACACTGACATTATACATAACACTTTAATCATAATGGAATAAAGTCGGAAATTAACAACAAGCCAAAAACGGAAAAATTCACAAATATATGGGGATTAAATAATACACCCTTAAATAATAAGTGATAGAATCACTCATCAAAAAATTGCCCAACAAAGAATCGTCCTGGACCAAAATGCTTACAGGGGAATTCTACCAAGTATTTTGAGAAGAATTAGCTCCAGTCCTGCTTAAACTCAAAAATATTGAAGAATAGGGAAAATTAGCCAACACATTTTGTGATGGCAATGTCACCCTAATACCAAAGCCAGATAAAGATACTACAGGAAAGAAAATTACAGACCAACTTCTCTAATGAACATAGATGCAATAATTCTAAACAGAATACTTGCAAATAGAGTCTAAGAGTATATCAAAGGAATTATATACTGTGACCAAGTGGGATTTATTCCTGCTATGCAAGAGTGGCTCAACATAAGAAAATAAATTAACGTAATATGGCACATTAACAAATTGAAGGAAATAAACACATGATCATCTTTATCTTTGTAGAAAAGGCATTCAACAAAATCCAGCATCCTTTCTTGTTAAAAACACTTCAAAAGATAGGAATAGAGGGAAGCAGATGTGACTCAAGCAAATGGGCTCCCATCTACCATATAAGAGGTCCAGGGTTCAATGCCCAGGGCCTCCTGGCGAGGATGAGCTGGCCTCTGCAGAGTGCCGTTCTGCACAGGAGTGCCAGCCAACACAGGGAGCTGACACAACAAGATGATGCAACAAAAAGAGAAACAGAGGAGAGACAATAAGAGACTTAGCAGACCAGGGAGCTGAGGTGGCACAAGAGAATGATTACCTCTCTCCACTCCACAAGGTCCCAGGATCAGTTCCCAGAGCCACCTGATGAAAATACAAGCAGACACAGAAGAACACACAGAGAATGGACACAGAGAGTAGACAATGGAGGGAGGGGAGAGATGAATGAATGAATGAATGAAAGGAATAGAAGGAGAAAACTCAATATACAATAAAGAGCATATATGAAAAATCCACTACCAACATCATACTCGAAGGAGAAAGGTTGAAAGCTTTCCCTCTAAGAGTGGGAACAAGACAAGGATGTTTTTCACTGTCACCATTGTTTTCAATATTGAGTTAAAAGTTCTAGATCAAATAGACAAGAAAATAAATAAAATGCATCCTAATAGGAAAAGAGGAAGTAAAACTTTCACTATTCACAGATGACATGATCCTATATTTAGAAAATTCTGAAGTATCTATGGGAAAGCTATTTAAGCTAATAAATGAGTTCAGCAAAGTGGAAGGATACAAAATCTATGCACAAACTTCAGTAATGTTTCTTACACTAGTGTTGAACAATCTGAGGAGGAAATCAGGGGGAAAATTCCATTTACAATAGCAACAGAAAGACTCAAATACCTAGGAATCAATTTAACCAATGATGTACAGGACCTGTATTCAGAAAACTACAAAACAATGCTAAAACAAATCAAAGAAGACCTAAACAAATCCATATCCATGGATTGGAAGATTAAATATTGTGAAGATGTCAACCCTGCCCAAACTGATTTATAGATTCAATGCAATACCAATCAAAATTCCAACAGCCTGTTTTACAGAAAAAGGAAAGGCAATTACCAAATTCATATGGAAGGCAGAGTGTACCCAAAAAGCCAAAAGCATTCTAAAAAAGAAGTGTGATGTGGGAGGACTCTCAGTGCCTGATCCTGAAACACATTACAAAGCTACAGTGATCAAAACAGCATGGTATTAGGGAAGGCAATGTGGTCAAGCATTTGTGCTCCCACCTACCACAGGGGGAGGTCCCAGGTTCAGTTCCTGGTGCCTCCTAAAGAAGACAGGCAAAACAGCAAGTTGACGTGACGGGCTGGTGCAGCAAGCTGACACAACAAGACACAATGAGGAAACACAATGAGGAGACACAATGAGATATACAACAAGCAGGGAGCAGATGTGGCTCAAGCGATTGGGCACCTCCCTTCCACATGGGAGGTCCTGGGATCGGTTGCCAGTGCCTCCTGAAAAGACAAGGGGACACAGAGAGCAGACAGCAAGCAAAAACAAGCTGGAGTAGAAAGAAATATATATAAATAAATCTTTGGGAAAAAAAAAAAAGGCACGGCATTGGCATAAAGATAGACACATTGATCAGTGGAATAGAATTGTGAGTCCAGTAATAAACCCTCACTTCTACAGCCAGCTGGTTTTTGACAAACCTACCAAGCCCACATTACCTGGATAAAACAGTCTCTTGAGCAAATGGTACTGGGAAAACTGGATATCCATAACCAAAAGAATGAAAGAGGACCCCTGTCTCACTCATTCATACCAATCTTGCTCAAACTCTCACAAAAAAATTGAACAGGATGGAACTAGAAAACTAACATCACCCTAATAACAAAACAAATTAAAGATATTACTTTGAAAGGAAATTACAGATCAATTTCTTAATGAATATAGATGCAGAAATCTTCAACAAAATACATGCTAACCAAAGCCAAAAACCCATAAATAAATTGTACATCCCAATTAAGTGGGCTTTATATCAGGTATACAAGGGTAATTTGGGAAACAGACTTTGGCCCAGTGGTTAGGGCATCCGTCTACCATATGGGAAGTCCGCGGTTCAAACCCTGGGCCTCCTTGACCCATGTGGAGCTGGCCATGCGCAGTGCTGATGCGCGCAAGGAGTGCCGTGCCACGCAAGGGTGTCCCCCGCGTGGGGGAGCCCCATGCGCAAGGAGTACGCCTGTGAGGAAAGCTGCCCAGCATGAAAAGAAAGTGCAGCCTGCCCAGGAATGGCGCCGCCCACACTTCCCGTGCAGCTGACGACAACAGAAGCGGACAAAGAAACAAGACACAGCAAATAGACACCAAGAACAGACAACCAGGGGAGGGGGGGAAATTAAATAAATAAATCTTTAAAAAAAAAAAAGGGGTAATTTAACATAAGAAAGCCAATCAGTATAATATACCACATGTGATGGTTAGACTATTGTGTCACCTCGGCCAGGTAATTGTGCCCAGTAGTTTAGTCAAGGAAGCACTGGGCTAACTGTAATACAATGGCATCCATGGACTTTAGTCACCATTGACTTTACTGCAGTGGTAAATCATAGATAGCTGATTACAATTACATTAATCAGGGAGATTGCCATCTGCAATGAGTGATGCTTTATCCAATCAGTTGAATGCCTTAAAAGGGAAAGTGATTCCAGCATTGAGAAAGAATTTCCCAACTTGTCTTTGGACAGCCAACATTTCCCAGAACTCATCAAGAATCTTCACTGGACTTTCATCGGAGCTCCTGGTGGTAGCCTGCCTGCGGAACCTGGACTTGTGCATCCCCACAGCTGCGTGAGAGACTAATAAATCTCTTACTATTGACAGATATCCCTTGTTGATTCTGTTTCCCTAGAGAACCCTGACTAATACACCACATTAAACAGAAGAAGAAAAATTGTATGCTGATTTCAATTGATGCTGAAAAGGCGTTTGATAAAAATACAACACCCTTTCTTGGTAAAAACATTCCAAAAGATAGGAATAGAAGGAGCCTGTTATGATAAAGTGCATATATGAAAAACCCATAGCTAATATTGTAGTCAATGGTAGAAGACTGAAAGCTTTCCCACTGAGATCCAGAACAAGGCAAGGATGCCCACTCTCCCCACTGTTATTCAGTATTATACTAGAAGTTCTAGCTAGAGCAATTAGGCAAGAAAAAGAAATAAAATGTACCCAAATGGGAAAGAAAAAAAAGTAAAACCTTCATTATTTGTTGATGATATGATCGTATACTTACAAAGTCCCAAAAATCCACAAAAAAACTGTTAGAACTTACAATAGGCAATTTCAGAAAAGTGGTGGAATACAAGATTAATATGCAGTAATTAGCATTTCTATACAGTGATAATGAGCAATCTGAGGAGGAAGTCAGAAAGAAAAATCCATTTACAATAAGTGATTAAAAGAACCAAATATTTAGGATTAAATTTAACCAAAGACATAAAGGACCTGTATTCAGAAAACTATAGAACCTTGCTGAAAGAAACCAATGATGATCTAAATAAATGGAAGGGTATTTTGGGTTCATGGTTTTGAAGAATAAATATCATTAAGATATCAATTCTACCCAAACTGATCTACAGATTTAATGCAGTCCTGATAAAAATTCCAGTATCCTTTGTAGAATTGGAAAAGCCAATTATCAAAT
The DNA here is from genome assembly GCF_030445035.2 of Dasypus novemcinctus. Taxonomy (NCBI): domain Eukaryota; kingdom Metazoa; phylum Chordata; class Mammalia; order Cingulata; family Dasypodidae; genus Dasypus; species Dasypus novemcinctus. Next base: position 30,970,777 of record NC_080685.1, on the reverse strand, counting down.
TTATCTGGAAGGGTAAGGTTCCATGAATAGCCAAAAATATCTTTAAAAAGAACGAAGTTGGAGCACTTTCACTTGCAAACTTTAAAGCATATTACCTAGCTACAGTAGTAAAATGTACTGCCAGCATTGTACTGACAAAAATAGATTGCCCAATGAAATCTAATCAAGATTTCAGAAATAGTCCCTTACATCTATGGTCAGGTGATTTTTGACAAAGTTATTGAACTCAGCTGGGTCAGAATAGCCTATTCAACAAATGGGTGCTGGGGAGAGTGGATATACATATCTAAAAGAAAAAGGACCCTTATCTCACACTTTATTAAAAAAATTAATTAAAAATGTCTCAAAGGGAAGCAGACGTGGCTCAACTGATAGAGCGTCCATCTACCATATGGAGGGCCCAGGGTTCTATACCCAGGGTCTCCTGACCTATGTGGTGAGCTGGCCTACACTCAGTCCTGTCACACACAAGGAGTACCGTGCCACACAGGGGCACCCGGCAAGGAGAGCCACCCCGTGTGAAAAAAGCGCAGCCTGTTCAGGAGTCATGCTGCACATATGGTGTGCTGATGCAGCAAGATGATGCAACAAAGGAGATGCAGTTTCCCAGTGCTGCCTGATAATGCCAAGCGGACGCAGAAGAACACACAGCGAATGGACACAGAGCAGACAACGGATGCTGGAAGGGGAGAGAAATAAATAAAAATAAATATATTTTTTAAAAAGTGTCAAGACCTAAATATAAAAATGAGGACTATAAAACTTCTAGAAGAAAATGTAAGGAATCATCTTCAAGGACTTGAGTTTTGTGGACTTTACACCCAAAGCACGAGCAGTGAAAGAAAAAATAAATGTGATCATCTCAGAATTAAACACTTATCTTCAAAAGACTTTGTCAAGAGAAAAGGCAGCCTACTCAATGGGAATAAATCTTTGGAAAGCATTTATCTGATAAGGGATTGATCTCCATGTTATATAGAGAGTTCATACAACTTAATGACAAAATGACAAGTAACCCAATTTAAAACTGGGCAAAAAAGGAAGCAGATGTGGCTCAAACTAGTTGGGCACCTAACTCTACCACATGGGAAGTCCCAGATTCATTTTCCCATGTCTCTTAAGACAAGCAAGATAGTGAGCTGACGCAATGGCTAGTGCAGCAAGATGACGCAACGAGGAAACACAGTGAGAGCCATTACAAGCAGGGAATGGAGATGGCTTAAGCAATTGGGAAGGAAGATATCATCCCATACAGAAATGCCATTTTTAAAAGAACAGAAAATTAGAAGTACTGGAGAGGATGTGGAGAAATAGGAATTCCATTCCTTCACTGTCGGTGGGAATATAAAATGGTGCAACCTCTGTGGAAGGTTTGATGGTTCCTTAGGAAAAGAAATACAGAACTGCCATATCATCCAGCATTCCCGCTACTAGGAATATATTCAAAAGAACTGAAAGCCAGGACACGAACAGATATTTGCACACCGTTGTTCATAGCAGCATTATTCACAATTTCTGAAAGATGGAAACAACCTAAGTGTCTGTCAACTAATGAATAGATAAATAAGATGTGGTGTATTCTATTCATAAGATGGAATATTATTCAGCTGTAATAAGAAATCAATTAGGGAAGCACATGACAACATGGAGGAACCTTGAGGATATTATTTGAGTGAAATAAGCCAGACATAAAAGAATGAATCTTGTATCATCTCACTAATATGAACTAAATACAATGAATAGACTTAAAGAGTTGGACTATGAAGTGTAGGTTGGTAGGAGATGGAATGTGGAATGAGAAGGGGGAAATGATGCTGAATTCATATGGAATGTTTAATAAGGCCAAATGTAAATATATGGTAATGGTTGGACTTGATGGTACTACATAATGAATGTAACAAACATTTGATTAATGGATGTGATTGTGACTGAAATAAGTTGTCTAGGAAGATTAATGTTAGTTGCAGGACAGCTGAAGGATAATATTGGAATGAGTAATGATCATTTTGGCAGTAGATGAGGATCGTGGTTAATAAATAAATAGTTATCTTCTTCAGAGTGTTTACATCATAGCTCAATATCTCTTCCTCAGAGAAGCATTCCCAAACCACTCAATGAAAATAGTCACTTTACTCATTGCGTTTTAATTTTCTGCCTAACATTTATTGTATTGTGATATATTTCTTATTCATTGAGTTAAGTTCTGAAAGTTAAGAAATTACTTCTTTGGACCTCAGTTTTCTCATCTGCAAATGTATATTGGTATAGCTACTTGTTAAAAGATATAATGGGGAAACGGACTTTGGCCCAGTGGTTAGGGCGTCCGTCTACCACATGGGAGGCCTGCGGTTCAAGCCCCGGGCCTCCTTGACCCGTGTGGAGCTGGCCCATGCGCAGTGCTGATGCGCGCAAGGAGTGCCGCGCCACGCAGGGTGTCCCCCGCGTAGGGGAGCCCCACGCGCAAGGAGTGCACCCATAAGGAGAGCCGCCCAGCGCGAAGGAGGGAGCAGCCTGCCGAGGAATGGCGCCGCCCACACTTCCCGTGCCGCTGACGACAACAGAAGCGGACAAAGAAACAAGAAACAAGACGCAGCAAAAAGACACAGAAAACAGACAACCGGGGGAGGGGAGGGGAATTAAATAAATAAAAATAAATCTTTAAAAAAAAAAAAAAAAGATATAATGGACTAGGGTGGCGGACTTGGACCAGTGGTTAGGGCGTCCATCTACCACATGGGAGGTCTGCAGTTCAAACCCCGGGCCTCCTTGACCTGTGTGGAGCTGGCCCATGCGCAATACTGATGCGTGCAAGGAGTGCCGTGCCATGCAGGGGTGGACCCCGGGTAGGGGAGCCCCATGCGCAAGGAGTGCGCCCCGTAAGGAGAGCCGCCCAGCGCAAAAGAAAGTGCAGCCTGCCCAGGAATGGTGCCACTCACACGGAGAGCTGACACAACAAGATGACACAACAAAAAGAAACACACCGGGGTAGGGGCGGAAGGGGAGTGAAATAAATAAATATTTTTTTTAAAAAAGATATAATGGACTAAAGCTACTTTTAAAAAGATAATACTTTATTATTTGAGTTATTGAAAAAAATATAACAGCCTTGTTTTAGTAAACAATTTGTTTTTAAGAATTTGTAAGCCATAGTAAGATTAGAATAGACTAAAGGAGGCTCTCCTTAAGCCATTTTTCTCTCTTCTTTTTCTTTCTCTTTTCCTTTCTTTAATTTCCTTTTTTCCCTCCATTTTTTTTTTAGTAATTTTTTAAAAAGATTTATTTATTTATTTCTCTCCCCTCCCGTCCCCCACCCTGGTTGTCTGTTCTCTGTGTCCATTTGCTGCGTCGTCGTCTTTGTCTGCTTCTGTTGTCAGCGGCATGGGAATCTGTGTTTCTTTTTGTTGCGTCATCTTGTTGTGTCAGCTCTCCGTGTGTGCAGCACCATTCCTGGGCAGGCTGCACTTTCGCGCTGGGTGGCTCTCCTTACGGGGCGCACTCCTTGCGCGTGGGGCTCCCCTACCCAGGGTCCACCCCTGCGTGGCAGGGCATTCCTTGCACGCATCAGCACTGCGCATGGGCCAGCTCCACACAGGTCAAGGAGGCCCGGGGTTTGAACTGCAGACCTCCCATGTGGTAGATGGACGCCCTAACCACTGGGCCAAGTCCGCCACCTCCATTTTTTTTATCTATCAAATCTCTAGCAGTTGATGTCATACCAAAAATTAAGAAATAAGCCAATAAGGTGACTGGAAAAGGTAAACCTAAGGGACATTGTTGAATAAAGAGAATAGAGCTGATAGGAAAAAAATTGGAGTTTTAATTGTAATTCTCCTTAGCGACTAAAATTAAGGCAATTCGCTTAAACTCAAAGAATATTTGTTTTCAAATCTATATAATATTGTGTATATCTTCTCTTACTTGCTTCAGAGGGTTGATATAAGTGATAATATGTGGAAGTACTTTGTAAACTATAAATCATTAACAAAATATAAGATAATTATTTTGATCAGATCTGAAATGTGGGTTCCTTCTGCAAAACTGCTGGAAAAAGCTAAAGGGCCTCCTAACAGGCAGTTCCAGAAATTTAGATTTTAAAAATGTGTGAGGGAAGCATTGTATCTTTCCGTATCCATTGTCCTGGGTTCACTCCCCAGTACCTCCTAAAAAAAAAAAACTTTTTGAAAAAAAATGTGTGAAAGTAATTAGTACCTCGCTACAAACACATGCACAAGAAAAGAAATTTAAACTCCTCCCAAAAAATGCATTTAAGAATTAAGCCACTAGTAAATACATAGGGTAGAATGATTTATTTTCTGAATTTTACCACAGGAGAAAATTACATTACCTCTTATTTTTTACCATTCTTTTTCTGATCTCAGCCCAAAGAGCCGATTGATCCAATTAAAGAAAGAGAAGCTGGAGTATACTCCAGGAGAACATGAATATGGATTATTTCCAGCCCCAATTCATGTTGGTGAGTACTCAATATGCACAACATAATGCTGAGAAGAAATGATATTTCTTGGGTTTGGATGAAATGTCTGTCTTATTAATTCTTCCTCTCTGGCTTCCTTTTTTTTTTTTTTTTTTTTACCATTTAACTTACATTCTGAAGAATCCTGCATACTATTTGCTTCTCAAGGAATTAAAATGATATAAATCTTGTTCAAGCAAACTAGTAGGAATGTCAGTAGTGTGTTTCTAGGAAATTCCAGTTCTTTAGCAGTTCAGTTTCTGGTGTTTTTCATATTCGAAAGGACTGAGATGAAATAATTGTTGTTTATGGATATGTAATGATCAAGGGAAGAAGGCCTGCTGCTTTCCTGATCATCTCTCTGCTTGAAAATTGAGTAAATTAATTTTCTCTTCAGTTTTGGAGAAAATGTCAAAGCGTTTACATTTGTAAAATAGTACCTCTTAGGACCCTAACTATTAAATTTATGAGATAAATAACAGACTTTATTCTGTATTCTTCCCATTCTTTCATCCCCTTATCCAGTTCATCTCCAAGTTCTGCCATTTTTTCCCCAAAAATATACCCTTCTACTTCCCTCCAAATTGTATTATTATCCATTGCCATCACTAAGGTTCATGCCACCATTATCTCTTGCTTGGATCTCAGCAATAACCATACAACAAGTCTGTCTTCTTCCATTCTTGCTCCCCTCCAATCCATTTCCACATAGCAAAAAGAAATAATTCTGTAACTTAAACGTGTTCATACTTAAAACCTTCTAGTCACTTACCATTAGACCAAAATCCAAATCCTTTTCCCATGGTATGAAAGTGTCATCTGCCTACCCTATTTCTCCCCATCTATGCCATCTACCTACCTCATCATATCTTCTCATCTCTGTTCCTTTTTTTTTTTAACTTTGTGTATTTAATAATTGAAAATATAAACAAAACCTAAAAAGAAAACACAGTTGAATAAAAATATACATTTCTCAATTAAATGTACTGGATATGTATAATTTTTTTTAATCATACAATATATTACACAATATATTTGGTTCATGGTAACATAATCATATAGTATTTGTCCTCTCGTCTGGCTTGCTCTGCTCAACATAATGTCCACCAAGTTCATCCATGTTGTCATATGCTTTATGACTTCATTCTTACAGCTGCATAATACTCCATCATGCAAATATGCCACAGTTTTTTTATCCATTCATTGGTTCATGGACACCTGGGTTTTTTCCAACTTTTGGCAATCATGAATAATGCTGCTATGGACATCGGTGTATAGATGTCTGTTTAGTGGTATCGCAGGCTTACGTGGCAAGTCTATATTCAACTTCTTTAGGAACTGCCAAACAGCCCTCCACAGTGGCTGTACCATTCTGTATTCCCACCAACAGTGAATAAGTGTTCCTATCTCTCCACATCTTCTCCAACACTTGTAGTTCTCTGTATTTTTAATAGTGGCCATGCTGATAGGTGTGAAATGATACCTCATTGCAGTTTTGATTTGCATTTCCCTAATCATTAGTGATATTGAGCATTTCTTCATGTGTGTTTTGCCGTTTGTATTTCTTCTTTGGACAAATGTCTATTCAAGTCTTTTTCCCACTTTTTAATTGGGTCATTGGTCTTTTTTTTGTTGAGTTGTGACATTTCTTTATATATCCTATACTATTAAATCTTTATCAGATATGTGATTTCCAAGTATTTTCTCCTATTGAGTTGGCTACATTTTCATCCTTTTGGCAAAGTCCTGAGGTGCAAAAGTGTTTAATTTTGAGGAGGTCTCATCTAATTTTTCTTTTGCTGCATATGCTTTCAGTGTAAAGTCCAAGAAATCACTACCTACAACAAGGTCTTGAAATGTTTCCCTACATTTTCTTCTAGTACTTTTATGGTCCTGGCTTTCATATTTAGGTCTTTGATCCATTTTGAGTTGAGTCTTTTATAGGGAGTGAGATAGGGGTCCTCCTCCTTTCTTTTGGTTATAGATGACCACTTCTCCCAGCACCATTTGTTGAAGAGACTGTTTTATCCTATTAACATTAACTTGGTAGGTTTGTGAAAAACCAGTTGATTGTACAGGTAAGAATTTATTTCTGGATTCTCAGTAATGTTCCACTGATCGATGTGTCTGTCTTTATGCCAGGACCATGCTCTTTTGACCACTGTAAGTTTGTAATATGTTTCAAGGTCAGGCAGTGAAATTCCTCCCAGGTCACTCTTCCTTTTTTTTTTTTTTTTTAAGATTTATTTTATTATTTTCTCTCCCCGTCCCCCCTGCCCCACCCCAGTTGTCTGTTCCCTGTGTCCATTTGCTGCATATTTGGTTTTTTGTTTCCTCTTCTGTTGTTGTCAGCGGCACGGGAATCTGTGTTTCTTTTTTGTTGCGTCATCTTGCTGCATCAACTCTCCATGTGTGCAGCGCCATTCTTGGGCAGGCTACACTTTCTTTCATGCTGGGCGGCTCTCCTTATGGGGCGCACTCCTTGCGCATGGGGCTCCCCTACGCAGGGGACACCTCTGTGTGGCAGGGCACTCCTTGCGTGGATCAGCACTGCGCATAGGCCAGCTCCACATGGGTCAAGGAGGCCCGGGGTTTGAACCGCGGACCTCCCATGTGGTAGACGGACGCCCTATCCACTGGGCCAAGTCTGCTTCCCTCACTCTTCTTTTTTAAAGTGCTTTTGGCTGTTTGGGTGCACTTTCCCTTCCAAATGTATTTGTTAATTCCCTTTTCTAATTCTGTAAAATAAGCTGTTGGAATTTTGATTGGTATTACATTGAATCTATAAATCAGTTTGGATAAGATTGACATCTTCACAATGTTTATTCTTCCAATCCATGAACATAGAATGTCTTTACATTTGTTTAGGTCTTTTAAATTTTCTTTTAGCATTGTTTTGTAGTTTTCTGCATGTAGGGTCCTGTACTTCCTTGGTTAAATTAATTCCTAGGTATTTGAGTCTTTTTATTGCTATCAATAATCGAATTTTCCCCAATTTCCTTCTCAGATTGTTCAGTACTAGCATACAAAAACCTTATTGGTTTTTGCATGCTGATCTTGTGTCCTGCCACTTTGCTGAGCTCATTTATTAGCTCAATTATCATTGTCATGGATACTTAAAATTTTCCAAGTACAGGATCATGTCATCTGCAAACAGTGAGAGTTTACTTCCTGTTTTCCTATTTGGATGCCTTTAATTTTATTTTCTTGTCTAATTGCTGTCACTAGAACTTCTAGTACAGTACTAAATAACAGTTGTGACAGTGGGTATCCTTGTCTTGTTTCTGATCTTAGAGGGAAAGCTTTCAGCCTTTCCCCATTGAGTACAATGTTGGCCATGGGCTTTTCATATATGCCTTTTATCGTATTGAGTAATTTTCTTCTATTCCTATCTTTTGAAGTGTTTTTGTCAAAAAAAGGATGCTGGCTTTTGTTGAATGCCTTTTCTGCGTCAATTGAGATGATCGTGTAGTTTTTCCCTTCAATTTCTTAATGCATATTACATTAATTGATCCTGGACTTTGCTAGAAGATTTTGATGATGGATTTAATCTCTTTAAATGTGATTGGTTTGTTAAGTTATTGTATTTCTTTTAACGTTAATGTAGGTTGTTTGTGCATTTCTAAGAATTTGTCCATTTCATCTAAGTTGTTTAGTTAGTTGGCATATAGTTTCATAATATCCTCTTATAATTCTTTTTATATCTGTCTGGTCAGTCATAACTTCCCCCTTTCATTTCTGATTGTATTTATTTGCATTTTCTCTCTTTTTTTCTTTGTTTGTCTACCTAGGGGATTGTCAATTTTATTGATCTTCTCAAAGAACGAGCTTTTGGTTTCGTTGGTTTTCTCTATTGCTTTTTTTGTACTCAATTTCATTTATTTCTGCTCTAATCTTTATTTCTTTCCTTCTGCTTGCTTTGGGATTGGTTTGCTGTTCTTTTTCTAATTTCTCTCGTTCAGTTAGATCTCTGTGTTTATCTCTTCTTTTCACATAGAGGCATTTATGGCTATAAATTTCCCTCTCAAGACTGCCTTTGCTCTATCTCATAAGTTTTGATAATTTGTGTTCTCATTTTCATTTGTCTCAATATATTTACTTATTTCTCTTGCGATTTCTTCTTTGACCCACTAATTATTTAGGAGTGTGTTGTTCAGCTTCCACACATTTGCAGATTTACTTTTTTCCTGTCTGTTACTGATTTCCAGTTTCATTCCATTATGATCTGTGAAGGTGCTTTGTATAATTTCAGTCTTTTTGTATATATTGAGAGCTGTGCCTTAACATATGTTCTATTCTGTAGAAGGATCCATGGGCACTTGAGAAGAATGTATAGTCTGCTGAATTTGGATGCAGTGTTCTGTATATGTCTGTTAGGTCTAATTCATTTATCATATTGTTCAAGTTCTCTTTTTCCTTGTTGATCTTTAGCCTAGTTGTTCTGTCTAGTGATGTGAGTGGGATGTTGCAGTCTCCAGTGATTATTGTAGAGATGTCTATTTCTCCCTTCAGTTTTCCCAGAGTTTGTCTCATGTATAATATTTTGATGCACCCTGGTTAGATGTATAGATATTTATGACTGTTATATCTTCCAGGTGGATTGTCCCTTTTATTAATATATAATGGCCTTCTGTATCTCATAACTTTTTTGCATTTGAAGTCTATTTTCTGATAGTAGTATAGCTGCCCCTTCTCTTTTTTGGTTACTATTGGCATGGAATATGTTTTTCCAACCTTTCACTTTCAGCCATTTTGTATCCCTGGGTCTAAGGTGAGTTTCTTGTAAGCAGCATATGGACAGTTCATGTTTCTTTATCCATTCTGTCAACCTGTATCTTTTGATTGGGGAGTTTAATCCATTCATATTCAATGATATTACTGTAAATGTACTATTTACTTTCACCATTTTATTCCTTTGTTTTCATATGTCATGTCATATTTTTGTCTGCCTTTTTACACTTTTGGTCATCCTTTCTACTCTTATTTCTTCTATACTCTACTCCAAGCCTCTCTCTCCTGTCTTTTTCTGTCAAGTTCTAAGACTTCCTTTAATATTTCCTGCAAAGGTGAAATATTTTTTGCAAACTCTTAATTTCTATTTGTTTGTGAATATTTTATACACACCTTCATGTTTGAAGGACATTTTTGCTGGATAAAAAATTCTTGGCTGGCAGTTTTTCTCTTTCAGTATGCTGATTGTATCATACCGCTGTTGTCTTCCCTCCTTGGTTTCTGAAGAGACATCTGTGCTAAGTCTTAACAGGACGTCCCTTGTATTTGATAATTTTTCATTTTCTCACATGCGCTTCCTTGGTCTGTCAGCAGATGGCACTCTTTGGCAGCTCTCAGTTCAATGCCTAGTGGGAGTATATTTGTTGCAACACAGAATGGATCAGTGTGATAGAATTTCCTGTCTGGAGACTAAGAGCCTTGTAATTCAGATTTTCTCTGAGATGATTCTCCAGCCTTCTCTGGCAGCCCCCACCCTTTTCCTGGCTAGGAAATATTTCCACTTTGCTCTGAGTCCTCGCTAATGAGTCCATGTTAGTAGAGAAGGAGATTGGGGGAGTCACATATCTTTAAGCCCCTTGCCTGCTCCCAAGGCAAACAATGGCACGGGCCCTCCTGGAATCAACAGACCAAATTTGTGAGTCAAAAGCTGAGTCAGCCTTAGGCTGTGTCCCTCTCTCTCCTCTTTCCTGAGGTAGAAGATCCCCGAGTCTCTTTGTGGCAATACCCAGAGGTCTGAGAATCTGAAGAGTCTTTAGTGTGGGGGATGATACCCGCCCAGCAGCCCCCAGTTTCAACTCACAGTTCTGTAGTTGTGATTTTTCACCTTTGCCCTTCTCTCCTCTGGGTGGTGTCCAGCCTTCACCTGGTGTCCTAAACTCTAAAGATCTTTTTCTAGGCTGTTTCAGTCTGTCCTCTATTTTTCTGGAGAAGAGAGTCTTGTGTCTTTCTAGTCCACCATCTTCCTGAAAGTGGAATGAGTTGCTTTTAAATTCAGAATTCTCCCAGTAAACATTTAGTACCTACTATATGCCGATCCATGTGCTTCCTTCTTTAGAAGGCACTGGGAACTGAAAGCAGGACCTCCCAAGTAGGAGGTGAGTGCCCAACTGCTTAAGCCCCTTCCACTCCCTCCTGGTTGCAGCATCTGTTCCTTGCAGCCATCTATTTGTTCTTCACTGTGTTTTGTCTTCTTTCAGCTTTCAGAACATACTAAGCACTTTCTCATCAGAGGATCATGGTGCTTATTCTTCGCATTGACTGAAAGCTCTTCACATGGTGGATTCTTCTCATCCTTTAAGGATGAGCTTAATCTCAGTATCAGCTTAAATATAGTTTTCTTTAAAAAGGTTTTCTTTACTGTCCCCTAAAATAGGGTACCTCCTTTTATTCTCTAGCACAGCCCTCTATTTATATTATCCATTATTATCATATTCCTTTTTATTTTTTTTATTTATTTCTCTCCTTCCCCGCCCCCTCCCAGTTGTCTGTTCTCTGTGTCTATTTGCTGTGTGTTCTTCTTTGTCCGCTTCTATTGTCAGCGGCACGGGAATCTGTTTCTTTTTGTTGTGTCAGTTCTCCGTGTGTGCGACACCATTCTTGGGCAGGCTGCACTTTCTTTTGCACTGGGCATCTCTCCTTACGGGGCACACTCCTTGTGCGTGGGGCTCCCCTACACAGACACCCCCGCGTGGCAGGGCACTCCTTGTGCACATCAGCACTGAGCATGGGCCAGCTCCACACAGGTCAAGGAGGCCCCGGGGTTTGAACCGCGGACCTCCCATGTGGTAGACGGACACCCTAACCACTGGGCCAAGTCCGCTTTCCCCACTGAGCCAAGTCCACTTCCCCATATTTCTTTACTCTTATGTCGTCTGTCTCTCCCATTAGATTGTGCACTGAAGTGGGCATAGGTTCATTGCCTTTCTTATTTGCCTTTTATTTCCCAGTGTTTGGTACACAAGAAACGTTAACAAATATTTGTTGTACAAATAAAATAAAAAGGAGAAATTGGGATAAATATTGAATATAGATGACAGTACTTTAAAAATTGCTCTAAAGGGATTAATTAAATATATTACTTGCAAGCAAAGAACATCTTTTTTGTGTAGTACATGCTGGTCCTATGCTTTGCAGCATTCTCTTCAACTATGGTTCTCTTGACTCTCTTGGCTATGGGGCTCTTCTCTGCATTATGTGACTATCTAATCCCCTCCCTGCCCCCTTTTTCTAACCTCAGCCCAGCACCAGCAGTGTTTGTAGTAGCAGTCATAAACAAGTCCTGTAATAAAGATTAGCTTATTTTAATTACTCCATATTGGGTGACTGGAGAATGGTTTAACTACAGAATAGAGTTCAAGGTTTAATTCTCACCTAGATAACTTTACTAGTGTTTGCTTAATGAATGTAAGAGTAAGATCCGTATTCTATGGGTTTAGTGCCACAGTTCTTTTGAAAGAGCTTTTTGTTTTTACTGAGTGAGGTCATAGCAATAAAAGCAGATTCCCAGCAGACTTAGCTATTTCCTAGAACCTGCTAGGGATAAATAGGTTTTGAAAATAAGAACTAATTTAAGAATCCCATTTAAAGGAAAATATGACCATTTTGCTCTTACCAATTTTGTCCTGGATGGTAATTGGCTGTCCTAAATTTTGGAATAAAGCCCTAATGAAAGGGTGAATGGGGCCAGTTAGAACAGATCACTTCCAGGTTCATCTAAAGAAAGATCATGACTTTTAGAGTCAGCCAGACCTAGACTTATATCCATCTCTGTCATATTAGTTGTGTAAATAAAATAGTTATATGAATAAAATAATGGATAATCTTACTGCTGATGGAGTCAGAGTCAATAAATTGAAAGTAACATGTTTTTTAAATGTTTAATGAATGAAACAAAGTTCCTTCATCTTACCAGAGAAATAATTTTAAATAACATTTTACTTTTTATGAAAACTTATAAAAATGTTTATACCCTTTTTTTTTTTAAGATTATTTATTTCTCCTCTCCCCATTCCCCCATTCCCCCTGTTCCTCCCATTGTCTACTCTCTGTGTCCATTCGCTGTGTGTTCTTCTGTGTCTGCTTGTATTCTCATTAGGCAGCTTCAGGAACCAAACCTGGGACCTTCCAGAGTGGGAGAGAAGCAATTACTCTCTTGTACTACCTCAACTCCCCATTCTTCTACGTCTTCTTATTTTATCTCCTCTGTGTGTCTTGTTGCCTCATCTCGCTGTGCCAGCTCTCTGCATCATCCAGCACTCCTGCACGGGGCAGCATTCCCATGTGTGAGCCGGCACTCTGTGTGGGTCAGCTCACCGTGTGGGCCAGCTTACCCTCACCAGAAGACCCTAGGCATCGAACCTTGGACCTCCTATATGGTAGATGGGATCCCAGTTGGTTGAGCCACATCCATTTCACTATACCCTTACTTTTATTTTTTTTTATTTTATTTAAAGATTTATTTATTTATTTTTCTCCCCTTCTCCCTCACCCCCACCCCAGTTGTCTGTTCTCTGTGTCTATTTGCTGCGTCGTTGTCTTTATCCTCTTCTGTTGTCAGCGGCACAGGAATCTGTGTTTCTTTTTGTTGTGTCATCTTGTTGATGTCAGCTCTCTGTGTGGGTGGCGCCATTCCTGGGCAGGCTGTACTTTCTTTTGCTCTGGGCGGCTCTCCTTACGGGGCACACTCCTTGCCGTGGGGCTCCCATACGCGGGGGACACCCCTGTGTGGCACGGCACTCCTTGCGCGCATCAGCACTGCACATGGGCCAGCTCCACACAGGTCAAGGAGGCCCGGGGTTTGAACCACCGACCTCGCATGTGGTAGACAGACGCCCTAACCACTGGGCCAAGTCTGACTCCTACCCTTACTTTTAGATCAGTTGATTTTTGACAAAGTTACCAGGGACAATGGGGAAAGAATAATGTTTTCAACCCATAGTGTTAGACAACTAGATATACACATACAAAAGAATGAAGTTGGACCTCTGCCTACTACCATATCCAAATATTAACTCAAAATGAATTATCAACATAAATGTAAGCTAAAACTCAAAATTCTGAGAAGAAAAGGTAGGAGTAAATCTTTTTAACCTTAGATTAGGCAAAAATTTCTTAGGTATGACACCAAAAGCATGAGTGACAAAAGAAAACATAGGTAAATTGGACTTTATCGAAATTTAGAAATTTTGGGTATGGATATGGCTCCAACAGTTGAGGGCCTGCTTGCCTCATGGGAGATCCCAGGTTTGGTTCCCAATGCCTCCTAAAAACAGAACCAACAGCAAGCAAACAGATGGAAAAACCAACACAGGGGAGCCAATGTGGCTCAGTGGTTGAGCACTGGCTTCCTACTTACAAGGTCCCAGTACTTTAAAAAAAAAAAAATTTTTTTTTTAACTTTCATGCTTCAAACACTGCCATCAGGAAGGTAAAAAGATAACCCACAAAATGGGAGAATATTTGCAAGGAATTAATATACATAAAGAATTCTTACAACTTAATAATTAAAAGGCAAGCAATTCAATTTAAAAATGAGCAAAGGACTTGAATAGACATTTCTCCAAAGAAGGTGTGCAAATGGCCAGTAAGCACATAAGAAGATGTTCAACAAAATGTTGGCAAGAATATGTGGAAATTGGAACCCTCATATAGTGCTGGTGGAAGTATAAAATGGTTTGGCAGTTTTACAAAAATTTGAATATGTGACGCAGCATTTCTACTCTGTGTATATACTGAAGAGAATTGAAAGCCTGTATCCTTACAAAAACTTATGCGTGAAGGTTCATAGCAAAATATTATTTTTTAATAGCAGTATATTCTTATTTTAATATTAAATTTTTATTGAGTATAGCATTTATACATGAACATACATAAGCAATAAGTATACAGTAAACATTGTGAAATCATAAAATAAATGTTGCATATCATCATACAGGGCTCCCATATATCACCCTACTACCAGAACCTTGCATTTTTGTCAAACTTTTGTAACAAACTGTGAAATAACATTGTCAAAATATTACTGCTAATTATAGCCCATGTCTTATATTTGGTGTATTTTTCCCAAAACCCACCTGATTATTAACACCCTATATTAGTTTTATACATTTGTTATAGTTCATGAGCAAATATTCCCATATTTGTCCTGTTAACCACAGTCCATCATCCACCACTGGATTCCCTGTGTTATACAGCCCAATGTTTTATACAGTCCATTCAAAATATACACTCAATGGCTCTCACTTTCATCACAGAGTTGTGCTGTCATCACTTCTTTCAATTTTAGAACATTTTCATTACTCCAAAAGAAAAAATATGTACCCTCTTATACCTCCTGTATTGTTTCTTAAAATTGATATAATATCTTCTTTGCCATTGCTGCAAAAATATTAGAATATTACTATTAACTATTCATAAATTATATTAGTTGTAATTTTCCCATGTATCACCATATTTGTAACACTTTGTAAAAGAAGAGCATTCTTCATATATTGATTTGAGGTCCAGTGTCTGGGAAATGGGTTGATGGGAGGCCACCAAAAAAAAAGATCATCATGCTAAAAATTAAATGAATGAATGAACGAAGAGCATTCTTATATTTATACTATTAACCACAGTCTTCCTCCACCACTGAAATCTCTGTTATGTTAATACATACCTTAGATTATTTTCCATTGTCCTTCCATTTAACATTTACATCCACATAATAACCCTTTTAGCCACAGTCTGATTTATAAATCCAGGAATGTTAGTTATACTCATATAATGTATTACTATCGACTCTATTCATAATTTCCACACTTTTACAATAAGTCTTATTAAAAATTTTATGTACAATGAATGTCAATTCCTCTTCTCAATCCACAGTCTATTTCCTAGAAACCTATACTCTAGAGGTTACCTCCATGAGTTTACTCATTGTATTTAGTTCCTGTTAGTGAGACCATACAATATTTGTCCTTTTGTGTCTGGCTTATTTCACTCAACATAATATCCTCAAGGTTCATCCGTGTTGTCATGTGCATCCCAATTTCATTTCTTCTTTACAGCTGATTTGTATTCTATTGTATTTATATACCACATTTTGTTTAGACAAAATGTGATATATACATACACATTTTGGACTGGACTCTTGGGCTGGTTCCATATTTTAGCAATTGTGAATAAAGCTGCTATAAACACCAGTGTGCAAATGTAAGTCCACATCCTTGCTTTTAGTTCTTCTGAATATATTCCTAGTAATGGAATTGCTGGATTGTACAGCGGTTCTATATTCAAATTCTTGAGATACTACCTGTCTTTCAGGAAGGCTGCACCATTCTCCATTCCCACCAACAGTGAAGGAGTAGAATTCCTGTTTCTCCACATCCTCTCCAGCA
This sequence comes from Dasypus novemcinctus, assembly GCF_030445035.2. Lineage (NCBI taxonomy): Eukaryota > Metazoa > Chordata > Mammalia > Cingulata > Dasypodidae > Dasypus > Dasypus novemcinctus. The sequence continues at coordinate 30,954,913 of NC_080685.1, read as the reverse complement.
ATTGTAGTGTTCTGTTTTTTGTGTGTTTGTGTTATTTATTTATTTTTGATGATGTCCATTCTATAATGTATGAAATAGTATCTTATTCTAGTTTTGATCTGCATTTCCCTAGCAACTAGTGATGTTGAGCATTTTTTCATGTGCTTTTTGGCCATTTGTATTTCCTCTTTGGAGAATTGTCTATTCAAATTTTTTCCCATTTTTTAATTGGGTTTTTTCTCTTATCGTTGAGTTGTATGATCTCTTTATATAACATCAACTATTGAATGGATAAATAAAATGTGGTGTATCCATACAGTGGAATAATATTAGGCCATAAAAATAATTAAGTACTGACACATGCTACAACATGGATGAACCTTGAAAATACTATACCATGTGGAAGGAGACAGTCACAAAAGGCCATATATTGTATGGTTCCAGTTAACATGAAACACCCAGAATAAACAAATACAAAGAAAGAGATAATAGGTTAATGGTTGCCAGTGACTTGGGGAGAGGGGAGAATGGGAACTGGCTGCTAATGAGTACAAGGTTTCTATTGTTAATAATGAAAATGCTCTGAATTTAGATGGTAATATGGTTCTATAACTCTGTACTAACCTCTGAGTTACTCTTTAAAAGGATGAGTTTTACGGTATATGATTAATTATATTTCTATTGTGTTAAGCATACATTTGTAAAAATTATAGTGATTACTCGATTATAGAAGTGAACTTTTAATGCTTTGAGACTTAAGTTGACAGGTAATTTTGCATTTTAATTTATATACTATCTTACAGAATACTAGGATAGGTTGTTCAATAAAAGTACGTAATATTAGCTATAACATTAGGATAAAATTCTGTGGTATAAGTGGAATGGAATTCATGTTCAAGGATGAAAAGCAATTATTTAAATTCCCAAATGTTAAAATGTTTAGAGAGTGAGTGGATGTGGCTCACGCAGTTGAGTGCCTGCTTTCCCACATGGGAGGTCTTGGGTTTGGTTCCTGGTCCCTCCTAAAAAACAACAACAACAACAAGCAATACAAATGAAAAAAACAACTCAGAGGAGCCGATGTGGCTCAGTGGTTGAACACCAGCTTCCCCACATATAAGGTCCCAGGTTCAATCCCTTGGTACCCCGCCTTCCAAAATATTAAGAGGGTATTCCTTTTTTTTTTTTCTTTTTTTTTCTTTTTTTTTTAAGATTGATTTTATTTACTTATTTCTCCCAACCCCCTTGTTGTTTATATTTGCTGCGTCTATTGTGTGCTGGTCTTTTTTTTAGGAGGCACTAGGAACTGAACCTGAGACCTCCCATGTGGGAGAGAGGCACTTAAAATGGATGCTAATACCTATTAAATCTTTATTGTATTCAGATTCATTGGGAAAAAAATTTTATATATGTATGTTTTTTAGGAGGTACCGGGGATTAAACCCAGGACCTCATACATGAGAAGCAGGCTCTCAGCTACTGAGCTACATCCACTCCCCAGTGAGAGTTGGGGTTTTTGTTTGTTTACTTGTTTGTTTGTTTTTAGAAGGTACCGGGGATTGAACCTGGGATTTCGTATGTGAGAAGCAAGTGCTTAACCACTGAGTTACATCCACTCCCCTGAATGTATTAATACTTTTAAAATGATATAACCAGATACTTCACTTGCATCTTTAAATTTACACTTAAAAATACATTAGGAAATACATAGTTTTTTCAGAATTCTTCTGGGGTATATGGGAGCAAAAATATTTGAAGACCACTGACATGGTCTTTCACTTTTGGTGTTTGGAAACAGGCCTTGATTCAAATTCCACCTCTATCAATTACTGTTTCTGCGATGTTGGGCAAGTTAACATTTCTCAAGGCCTCAGGTTTGCTATTGGTAAGAGAAATTAGTATTAATATTGAATAAAATAATCATGTAAAATACTTAGGATAGTGTTTAATATACAGTAAGCAATCAATAAATGTTCATTATTACTGAATGGAAGTTGTTTTTGTAGTCAACAAGTTTGACCAACAAGAATTATTAATACTTAGCACATAGGCTTCTTTTCTATTCTGTTTCCCATGTTAGATATTGTTATATGTTTCATGGTCCCTATCTTTTTGAGCCCAGAAAAGCCTTCAAAATCCTGTAAATATAGCCAGATCTTGACTTCTTATCCTGAAATAGTGGTAATATAAACCTTATGTGTATAAAAAAGAAGATCCTGAGACTGCTATCTTAGAAAGTTCTCCTTGCAAGGTTGTCCTTGGCTAGCATCTAGAAACTTAAGTTGTAAACAGTTCTCTACACTGACCAACTAGCTCTAAATTCAGGGGTTCCAACCACCCCCTTGGGTTCAGTAATTCACTAGAACCCCTGCAGAACTCCCTGAAAGTGCTATTCTTACCATTATAGTTTTATTTTAATACAAAGATGCAAAGGAGAAGCAGCGAAGAGGCTATCATAGAGTGAAAAATGGGAGGGTCTCAAACACAAACTTGCATGTCCTGTCCATGTAGAGTCAGCATGGACTGTCCATGCTGTCCCAGCACAGAGATGTATTTTTTCAATCGTGGAAGGTCATCTGGGCCTTTCTGAGTATGTCCTAAGTTTAGGTGGAGTCTCATCACTTAGGCATGAGTGATAGAATTGATATCCACATGGATGAACTCAAGCTTCAGCTCTCCCTCCTCTCCCAGAGATCAGAAAGGTGGACTTCTATGACCTTGCTCAAAGCCCCAACCCCCTACACATAGTTGGTTATTCTGGTGTGGCCAATCACCCAACCTAAGACTACAGATGTGTGGTCCTACGCTTCCATGAATAATAAAAAACACTCCTGTCATGGGAAATTCCAAAGATTTCAGAGATTACCCCCCCTAGGAATTTGGGGGCAAAGGCCTGCCAAGTTTTTCAGTATGCTGTCAAAGCCCTCAGGAGTTTCTCTACTAGAAAACATGTCACAGTTCATTGCTAGAGGAATTAAGTTTTGACAACACTGGGATAGGAATCTTGGAAGCTTGCACCTGGTTTCCTCTGGTCTTCACCCATGCACCTTTTCCCTTTGCTGATTTTGCTTCATATCCTTTCATTGTAATAAATTACAACTGGGAGTATGACTATATGCTGAGACTTCTCAGTACTCCTAGCAAATTACCAAACCTGGAGTGGTCTTGGGAAGCCCTGATGCACCCTAAAATAAAACAAATCTGTATTCTTCTCCCCATTCCATGCCCTTAGAGCCATGTGATCATTAACAAATTACTTATCAACTCTAGCACTCAGCATCTTCATCTGTATATTGAGAATATTTTTTCCAGCCTAAATTATGAGAACTAAGCAAAATTTATTTTGTTCCTAGCTGGCAGATACCACCTTAATTAAGTGATCAAAGTTATGACCAGTAATGGGACATAATGAAACCATGAGCTACCTGATATGACAGCATGGCATTATTCTTTTAAATACCCATTTAATCTAATCATACAGTGATATCAGATAAATCCAAATTGAGGGACATTCTATAGGTCAAAATAACTTGCCTGTAATCTTGAAAAAAGTCAAAGTTATAAAAGAAAAGGAAAGATTGTGAAACTGTTAAGAGCTTAAAGATGAAAGACACATAACAACTAAATGCAACATATAACTTTGAACTGGATGCTTTTAGTGTAGAGAACATTATTGAAACAATTGGCAAAACTTGAGTGGGATCTAAGGATTAAATGGTAGCAGTGTATCAGTTTTAATTTCCTTTTGTTGATGGTTGATTTGTATTCAGGTTTACAGGATAGAATGTCAGGAACATACTCTCATATGGCTCAGAAGTTTTTACGTCCACCATTTCCTTACATTTATGTTTTCTTCAAGACAAAAATGTATTAATAAGTAAATGGCCCCAAGTAAACAATACCTATAGGCATCAAACAAATAAATTAAATCTCCTCTTAAAAAATGATTTTAAACCCAGGACTAAAAGAATTCAAACCAGATAAAATTGTAAAGAACATAGTTGAAATTTCCATATTGAAATCTGACATGAATCTTCAAATTGAAAAAGTGAGACTCTGGTGAGACAAAATTATTCTTAAGTATATTAGTCAGTGTACATAATCATTGAAGAAATCTGTATAGAAAATAATAACGAAAAATTCGAAGAGACTAATTTGGGGAGGAGTTAAAATGAGAGAGCAAAGATTTCTAGAAAATAACTTGGGAATTGAGTTTGCAGTCTACTATTTTAAGGTTCTTTTGCAAAGTTCAGTAGGATGCTAGAGGAATTGATCCACTTTAGAATTTAAATATGTGGTTAAAATAACATGTAACCTCTAAGATTACTGAAACAGGATCTAAGTATTCTGTATGTAGTCTAAACCATAGAGGAAACAAACAAGAAAGACTGAGGTAGACCATTTGATCGAATGAAAGAGGGAATATAAGAAAGAGACAGAGCAAAGCCATGATAAATAGAAAAAAAAACCAACATGGTGAAAATAGACCAAATGTATCAGTCACAGTAAGTGTAAATTTACCAGATAAAAAGTCAGAGGCTTTCAAGTGGCTTTTAAAAAGAAAACAAAAACAGCTATATGATACTTAGAAACTTAATTTGATGACATAGAAAGATTTTTAATATAGGAATTTAATAACATAAAGAAATAAGAGTTCTACTTTCAGTTTTGGCAGAGTAGTTTCAATCAGGCCATCCCTTCCAAAGATAACGGTTATTAACTGGACAAACTTTAAAACAGTCATCCAAGATCACTGAAAAGCAATAAAAAGCCAGCACAAACTAGAGAGGAACCAACATTTAGAAGAAGAGAACCACACTGCTTACATTCCCCATTTTTGTAGCTCTTTGCCTGTGGATTGATCCCAGTTGTTGGTGCAAGAGGACACTTTAAACTTTGATATGGAGAATGTGGCCATGGTAGCTGCTGAGGGTAGGAAGAGGGAAGAAGAGATATGATGTGGGGGCATTTTCAGGACTTGGAGTTGTCCTGGGTGGTACTGCAGGAACAGATGCTTAACATTGTATGTCCTGCCATGGCCCACTGGATGGACTGGGGGAGAGTGTAAACTACAATGTAAACCACTATCCATGTGGTGCAACAGTGCTCCAAAATGTATTCACCAAATGCAGTGAATGTGCCACGATGGTGAAAGAAGTTGTTGATGTGGGAGGAGGAGGATGGGGGTTTATGGGGACCTCATATTTTTTTAAGGTAACATTTTTAAAAATATGTAGAAAAAAATTAAAAATAAATAAATAGATAAAAGCATTAATACCTTAACCCGCCGCCGCCCCCCCCCCCCCCCACACACACACACACAAAAAAAGACTTAGAGACCTGGAGTCTTAGAGAATGATAGATTTCGGGCCATATTTTAGGACAACCACGGCAGCAGGAAAGTGAGGGAGAAAGTCCCAAAAGGGGGAACCCTAAATTCTCCTTATTAAGTCAGACTAAATCTCTGGTTGTATACAAGCAGACCCAAAGCAGTTCATCTAAGACTGTTTTAGTTTGCTAACTGCTGCCAAGACATTATACCAGAAATGGGTTGGCTTTTACAGTGGTGATTAATTTATAAGCTTACAGTTCTGAGGCCATGAGTGTCCAAATCAAGGCATCATCAGGAGGTACTTTCTCCCCAAGCTGCAGCTGTGGGTGATCAGGTATTTGGTGGCATCTGCTCATCTCTCCCCTCTTCTCTAGGCCTTGTTGCTTTCACCTTCTGCCTTCATTGACCTCTCTCAGCTTCTAGGTGTTTCTCTGTTTCTGTGGCCACTCTGGGCTATGCCTCACTGAAGCAATCCAATCAAATGGCCCTCAGCTGAATTCATTCCAATCAAAAGGTCTCATACCCACAGGAATAAACCCATTTAAGAACATCATTTTCTGGAGTCCACAAAATACTCAAACTGCCACAAAGACTAAAGGTACTGAGGAGTAATTTTAGCTGCTGCCTACTACATGGGAGATGGTGTCAGGAATTTGCATTCAGACAAGTTAACTGCTTGCTAATTTTTTTTAAAAAATCACTTCTTATTAAAATGTAATATAATCCAGACTCTCTACAAAATATTGTTGGCAATGTCCATGATTCTATCCAAAATTGCGAGACATGAAGGAAAAGGAAAATTTGACCCATATGCAAGAGAAAAGGAAGTTAGTGGAGACTGATCCTGAGTTGACCCAGATGTTGAAAAACAGACAAGGATTTGAAAATAGATGTTATAACTATGATTAAGGGTATAAAAGAAATATGACTGTAGGAAGGGCATGTGTCTCGAGCAATTGGGCTCCTGTCTACCATAAAGGAGATCCAGGGTTTGATTCCCGGGGCCTCCTGGTGAAGGCAAGCTGGCCTGAGTGGAGTGCTGGCCCGCACAGGAGTGCTGGCCACGCAGGAGTGCTGGCCCAAGCAGAGAGCTGGCACAGCAAGATGATGCAACAAAAAGAGACACAGAGGAGAAACAATAAGAGATGCAGCAGACCAGGGAGCTGAGGTGATGAAGAGATTGAGCACCTCTCTCTACTCTGGAAGGTCCCAGGATTGGTTCCTAGTGCTACCTAAAGAGAAGAGATGCAAGCATGAAAGAACGCACAGCAAATGGACTACAGAGAGCAGACAAGGGCGGGGGTTGGGGGGAGGGAACCAGAGAAAGAAATAAATCTTTTAAAAAAGAGAAATGTTCATGTAATTAATAAACACATAAGAAATCTCAACTGGAAAATAGAAATTATGAAAAATAACTAAATGAATATTTTATAACCTTAAAAGTACATATCTGAAAATTAGTCAGAATGTGGCATAGCAGCAGATTTAAGTTGACAGATATGCCAGTGAACTTGAAGATAAATCAACGTGAATTCTTCAATCTGACAAACTGAAAGGAAATAAGACTTGGAGGGGGAAAGCACCTCAGTTACCTGTGGGACAAAATCAAAAGGACTAACATATTTAATCAGAGTCACAGAAGGAGAAAAGAGAAAGGATCAGGCAGGAAGAAAATATGTGATGAAATAATGGCAGATGTTTTCATAATTTTGTAAAAGACGTAAATGTACCAAATCAGGAAAAGAAACAAATCCAAAGCAGGTTAAATATAAAGGAAACCATGCCAGGGAATATCATAAAGTGCTGAAGTGGAAAGAAATCTTAGGAAAAAAAATAACATGTTATATCCAGGAAAACAACAATATTATGGCAATAACAATGGCAGCTAGAAGATAGTGGAAGAACTTTAAATTGTTGGTGAAAGGTTGAATCTAAATTCTATATCCGGAACATACATTCTTCAAGATTGAAGGCAGGGAAGCAGATGTGGCTCAAGCAATTGAGCTTCCACCTGCCACATGGGAGGTACCAGGTTCGGTTCCCAGTGCTTCCTGGAGAAGATGAGAATGACAGCAAACTGGCATGACTGGCAGGCACATTGAGCTGATACAACAAGATGATGCAATGAAGAGGAAAGTCAGTGTGAGATCCCAATAAACCAGGGAGCTGAGATGGCTCAAGTGATTGAGTGCCTCTCACCCACATAGGAGGTCCCAGGTTCAGTTCCTGGTGCCTCCTAAAGGGAAGATGAGCAGACACAGAGAACGCACAACAAATAGACATACAGAGCAAACAGCACAAACAAGGGGGGGCAGATACATAAAGTAAATCTTAAAAAAAAAAAAAAGAAGGCAAAATAGTTTGAAGATAAGACAATTGAAATAATCCAATCTGAGGAACAGACAGAAAAATGTAATGAGAAATGAATACAGCCTGAGGGGCCCCTGGGACACTGTAAAGTGCAGAGTTCAAGATCAGTACTCAAAAATCAGTAGTGTTTCCCTACACTAGTAATGAGCCAGCTGAGGAGGAAATCAGGGGAAAAAATCCATTTACAATAGCAACTAAAAGAACCATATATCTAAAAATAAATTTAACCAAACATGTAGAGGGCTTATACACAGAAAACTATGAAACAGAGAAATCAAAGAAGACCTAAGTAAATGGAAGGATAGTCCATGCTCATGGTTTGGCAGACTATAATTAAGATGTCAGTTCTACACAAATGGATTTACAGCTTCAACTCAGTCCCACTCAAATTCCAATCACTTATTTTGAGAAATGGAAAAGCCAATTATCAAATTTGTTTGGAATGGTAAGGGGCCCCAAATACCAAAAACATCTTGAAAAAGAAGAATCAAGTTGGAGGACTCAAACTTCCTAACTTTAATATATATTACAAACCTTCAGTTCTCAAAGCAGCGTGGTACTTGCATAAGGATAGATATGTTGACCAATGGACTTAAATAGAGAGTTCAGAAATAAACCCTCACATCCATGCCCAATTGATTTTTTAATTTTATTTTTAACGAGGTTTTAGATTATGTAAATGATACATCAAAAATATAGGGAGGGCACACTTCCATCTTCACCCCAGCCATACCAACACCAAGCTATAACACCGAGCTGTGTGTCTTCTTCCTTGCCCCGGGTGCACTTCCACCGATGCCTCGGCCAGGCTTGAGCCACAAAACTGAGGATGCTTCCATTGTCGCTCCAACCACATTAGAGCCACAACACTGAGCTGTAATCAAATAAACGTTTGACTGTACTGAGGAAAAAAAAAATACACACACATATGGAGTGAGAGCGGATGTGGCTCAACCAGTTGGGCACTGCCTACCACGTGGGAGGTCCTGAGTTTGGGTTCTGGTGCCACTTAAAGAATATGAGCCATAACGAGCTAGACCCCACACCTGACACAACAAGCAGGTGCCTAAACAAGTGGAAGCTGCAAGCTAACAGATGCTGCAGCCCATGGGGAACAGATGTGGCTCAGGCTTTTGGGCACTCATCTCCCATGTGGGAAGTCCCAAGTTAGGTTCCTGGTGCCTCCTGGAGAAGGTGAGCAGACAGACAAGAGAACTATCTGGGGGAGAGGTGAGTAAATTTTAAAAAATTAGTAAATATTAAAATATATATATATAGGTGAAAATATAAAAATATAGGGGGATTCCCATATATCCCTCCTACATCCCCTCCCTCACTTTTCTCCCATTAACAACATCTTTCATTAGTGTGGTGCATTTGTTACAGTTGATTGACACATATTGACCATTAACCATGGTCAATAGTTTACATTACACTTTACACTGCACATTTTTATATGTTTTGACAAAATGTTTAATGGCCAAGGACAACTAACAAAGAGATGTGGATGGACATCCACCACAACAAGGAACCAGGAGTCTATAACTGCAAGCAAGAGAGTCCCATCTATCAGCCATATGGACTGAATCCCCCTCTCAATTAGAGGTGGAATGAGCATCACCATCCCAGAATCCTCAGGATTGGGGAACAAAATATGGACTAGAGGGAAGCAGCTGTGACTCAGCTAGTTGGACTCCCATCTACCATATGGGAGGCCTTGGGTTTGTGTCCCAGGGCTTTCTTGTGAAGGCAGGCTCACCCGCCAGCACCACAGAGAGCCGACGCAACAAGGTGACGCAACAAAAAGGGAAACAAGGAAAAGAGAAGAAAAAAAAACACAGAAGAGTGCAGCGAATGAACACAGAGAACAGACAACAAGCAAGCCACAAGGTGGGGAGGAATAAATAAATAAATATAGACACAAAAGAATGCACAGCAAATGGACACAGAGAGCAGACAGCATGCAAAAAGCCACAAGGTGGGGAGGGGAGAAAAAAAAAGTATGAACTAGAGTGGACTTACTGGTATTCTACTATAGACTTATTGTGATTGTAGCAATGGAAGAAATTATATCATTGATGTGGAGACAGTGGCCACTGGAGGTACTGAAGTCAGGGAGAGAGGGACAGAGCAGTGTAATACGGGGGCAATTTCAGGACTTGGAATTGTCCTGAGTGACATTGCGATGACGGAAATGGGTCATTATTTATACAGACATTGAGAATATATACAGAATTGAGTGGGAGAGAGGATAAACTACAATGTAAACTATAATCCATGATTAGTGGCAGTGTTCCAAAATGTGTTCGTCACTTGCAATGAATGTACCACACTAATGAAAGAAGTTGTTAATATGAGGAAGGGTGGGAAGTGTGGAGAGTGGGGCATATGGGAATCCCTTATATTATTTATGTAACTTTTTATGTAATCTAAGTATCTTTTAAAAATAAATTTAAAATGTATATATTTTTTAATGTATAATGGTTGTATCCATGATTGTACTGTCATTCAGAACAATTCCAGTGTCCCAGAAATGCCCCATGGTATACCTATTCTTTCCTCTCCCTCTCCTCAGAACCTCTGATGACTACTTCCTTTATATCAGTGTTATAAATTCTTCCACTGCTAGGATAATAATGTCTACTTTAGTCCATAGTTGCGTTCTCCCTTTATGTTTGTTCTTCCCTCGATTTTGAGGATTTTAGCATGGTGATGCCCTCTTTGTTTCTAATTGAGACAGAGCTCCAATTATTTTTTTGGCAAGGCTGCCAAGTTCACTAAACAACATACAAATAGTCTCTTCAAGAAGTAGTGTTGGGAGAACTGGATATCCGTATGCAAAAGAATGAAAGAGGACCCTTTATCTCACACCATATTCAAAAAAATTTTTTTTTTTTAAGATTTATTTATTTATTTAATTTCCCCCCCCTCCCCTGGTTGTCTGTTCTTGGTGTCTGTTTGCTGACATCTTGTTTCTTTGTCCGCTTCTGTTGTCGTCAGCGGCACGGGAAGTGTGGGCGGCGCCATTCCTCGGCAGGCTGCTCTTTCTTTTCACGCTGGGCGGCTTTCCTCACGGGCGCAGTCCTTGCAAGTGGGGCTCCCCCACGCGGGGACACCCTTGCGTGGCACGGCACTCCTTGCGCGCATCAGCGCTGCGCATGGCCAGCTCCACACGAGTCAAGGAGGCCCGGGGTTTGAACTGCGGACCTCCCATATGGTAGACGGACGCCCTAACCACTGGGCCAAAGTCCATTTCCCCATTTCTTGTTTTCTTGTTTCTTATTAAACTCTTCACTTCCTTGCCAAAAAAGTGCAAATGCTTTATATTTAGAATGTTTAATTTAAGCCCTATGTTAACCATGAGGAAAATAATTTGAAAAATATATGGAGAAGGAAATGAGAAGGAACTCAAAGTGGTACACTACCAAAAAAATAAAATAAATATGAAAGTAGGCATTAACAACAGAATTCAGGGGGGAAAGAGATACAGACTTATAAAGACCAAATGACAAAATGAGAGAAGAAAGTCCTGCATTATCAGTAGTTAACGACAAATATAAATGGATTAAATTCTCCAGTCAAAAGGCAGAGATTGACAGAATGGTTTAAAAGCATGACCTAACTATAAGCTGTTTATAAGAGAATCACATTAAATTCAAAGACACAGGTAAGTTGAAAGTCAAAGGATAGGAAAATTATATCATGCAAATAGTAACCAAAGGAGAGTTGGGGTAAGTATAATAATATCGGGTAAAATAAACTTTAAGTCAAATAATGTGACAAAGGACAAGGAAGGTCATTATACAATGATAAAGGGGTCAAGTCAACAGGAAGACCATAACAATTACATTTGCACCTAATAGCAGTGCCAAAATACATGAAGTAAATATTCACAGTTTTGAAGGGAGATATAGACAGTTCTACATTAATAGTAGGAGACTTAAATATACCACTTTAAATAATGGCTAGACATCTAGACAGAAGATCAAAAAGGAAACAAGATTTGAATAATACTATAAACCAACTAGACCTAACAGACATCTGCAGAAACCTCACTTCCCCCTCTGCCCCACCAAGCAGCAGAATACATATTCTTACACAGTACACATAGGCCATTCTCCAGGATAGACCATTTCTTACATCAGAAGACAAGTCTCAGTAAAGGTAAAAAGACTGACATCATACAGTGTATCTCCCCTGACCACAGTGAAATGAAGCTGGAAATTAGTAACAGAAAAAGAAACGGAAAATTTACCTATATGTGGAAATTAAAGAACACATACTTAAACCACCAAAGGGTAAAAGTTGAAATCACAAGGGAAATTCGGAAATATCTTGTGGTGAATGAAAATGAAAATACAACACACCAAAACATGGGATATAGGAAAGGCAGTGCTGACAGGGAAATTTATAGCTTTGAATACTTACACTAAAAAAAGTTGTTCTCAAATCAGAAACCTAATCTCACAATTGGGAGATCTATAAAATGAAGGGCAAACTAAACCCAAAGTGAGCAGAAGGAAGGAAATAACAAAGATTAGAGTGGAGTTAATGAGTTATAAAGTTTAAAAAGCAATAGAGATAATCAGCAAAATCAGAGGTTGTTTCTTTGAAGAGCAATAAAATCAACAAATATTTAGGTAGATTGCTAAAGAAAAAGAGGACCAAATAACTAAAATCAGAAATGAAGGTGGAGACATTTCCACAGAAATAAAAAGGATTATAAGAGCTTACTATAAACAATTATACACCAACAAGGTAGAAAACCCAGATGAAATGGAGAATCATTAAAAATATGCAAATTGCCTATGACATGGAGATTACTAGAAATACACAAACTACCTACACTGACTCAAGAAGAAATAGAATATCTCAACAGATCTTTAACAAGTAAAAAGATTGAATCAGCCATCTAAAACTTCCCATTAAAGAAAAGCCCAGGACTGGATGACTCCTCTGGTAAATTTTACCAAATGTTCCAAGAATTAACACTAGTCCTGCTCAAACTCTATCATAAAATTGACAAGAAAGGAATACTTCCTGGAACAGTTTGAATTTTGTGAATCTGGAAAAAGATTATGTTCTTAAATAATCTATTCCTGTGGGTGTGGTACCCTTCAACAGCATTAGATTCATTTTAGATCAATTGATTGGACTATATCAATGAGCCTTAACTTAACTCAGGTTGAGTTTCCTTTCTCTTGCTGGGTCATATATAAACAGAGACAAAAGGAGATACATGGAAAAGGAAGCTGCCATATTTGATCCTGCCATGTGAGAGAGGTCTCCAGGTTCTCCTGCAGCTCCAGGAAAGCAGAGAAGACTAAGAGAGGAGACCTGAAATAGACAAGCCTAGTTGCCCAAAGCCGAGCTCCAGGAGACAGTGGATTCTTTAGGGGAAGGCAGAGACCTCAGCAGAGCTGGCCCACCATCTTGCTTCACCATGTGGCAGCACACAGTAGTAGCTGACTTTGGCAAGAAAGCATCTCTGATGGTGCCTTGATTTGGACATTTCATGACCTCAGAACTATACGTTTTAACCCCAAATAAAATTCCCATTGTAACATCTAACCCATTTCTGATACTTTGCATTGGCAGTCCTTTAGCAAACTAAGATACTTCCTAAATTATTCTATGAGGCCAAACAACACCCTACCAAAGCCAGATAAAGATAATGAAAGAAAGGAAAATTACAGAACAGTATCCTTTGTGGATATAGATATAAAAATCCTCACAAAATACTTGCAAATTGAATACAATAGCACATTAAAAGAATTATGCATCAAGAGGGATTATCCAGTTATGCAAGTGTGGTTCAACATAAGGAAGTCAGTTAATACTATATTAATAAAAAAAGGGAAAGAACACATGATCATCAATTGACACAAGGCATTTGACAAAATGCAGTACCCCTTCTTGATAAAAGCACTAAGAAAACTTAGAAGGAAACTTCCTAAACATGATAAAGGGCATATATGGAAAAAGCCACAGCTAACATCATCCTCAATGGTGAAAGACTGAAACCTTTCCCCCTCTAGGATCAGGAACAAGACAAGGATGCCCACGGACATCACTTATTCAGCATTATAGCAGAAATTGTAGCCAGAGTAATTAGGCAAGAAAAAGAAAAGGTATCCAAATTGTTAATGAAGAAATAAAACTTGGAGTGTAGGTGACATGATTCTATATAAAGGAAATCTACAACAAAACTACTAGAGCTGGGAAACGGACTTTGGCCCAGTGGTTAGGGCGTCCGTCTACCACATGGGAGGCCCGCGGTTCAAACCCCGGGCCTCCTTGACCCGTGTGGAGCTGGCCCGTGCGCAGTGCTGATGCGCGCAAGGAGTGCCGTGCTACACAGGGGTGTCCCCCGCGTAGGGGAGCCCCACGCGCAAGGAGTGCACCCATAAGGAGAGCCGCCCAGCGCGAAGGAGGGAGCAGCCTGCTGAGGAATGGCGCCGCCCACACTTCCCGTGCCGCTGACGACAACAGAAGCGGACAAAGAAACAAGACGCAGCAAAAAGACACAGAAAATAGACAGCCGGGGGAGGGGAGGGGAATTAAATAAATAAAAAAATAAATCTTTAAAAAAAAAAAAAAAAAAACTACTAGAGCTAATAAAAAAGTTCAGCAAAGTGGTAGGGTATAAGGAGCAGCTGAGCACCTGCCTCCCACATCGAAGGTCCTGGGTTGGTTCCCAGTGCCTCCTAAAGAAGACAAACAAACAGTGAGCAGACAAAGAGCAAAAACAGGGAAACGGACTTTGGCCCAGTGGTTAGGGCGTCCATCTACCACATGGAAGGTCCGCGATTCAAGCCCCGGGCCTCCTTGACCCGTGTGGAGCTGGCCCGTGCGCAGTGCTGATGCGCGCAAGGAGTGCCATGCTACACAGGGGTGTCCCCCGTGTAGGGGAGCCCCACGCGCAAGGAGTGCACCCATAAGGAGAGCCGCCCAGCTCGAAGGAGGGAGCAGCCTGCCGAGGAATGGCGCCGCCCACACTTCCCATGCTGCTGACGACAACAGAAGCGGACAAAGAAACAAGACGCAGCAAAAAGACACAGAAAACAGACAACCGGGGGAGGGGAGGGGAATTAAATAAATAAAAATAAATCTTTAAAAAAAAAAAAAAAGAGCAAAAACAAGCAGGGAGCAAATGTGGCTTGAGCAGTTGAGCACCCGCCTTCCATATGGAGGTCCCAGGTTCAGTTCTTGGTGCCTCCTAAAGAGAAAGAAACAACAAGCAAAAAGCAGTGAGCTGACAAGAGCAAAAACAACAATCAGACAACAAGCAAAAACAATGATCAAACAGACAAGGGAGCCATCTCGGAAGTTGGGGGGATGGTGTACAAGATCAACATACACAAATACTAGTGGTATTTCTTTACACTTGTAATGAAAAATCTGAAGAGGAAATCAGGGGAAAAAATCCCTTTTACAATAGCAACTAAAAATCGAATAGGAATAAATCTAACCATGGATGTAAAGGGACTGAAACATTGAAGACTACAATTATTGTTAAGATGTTAAGATGTTAACATAACCCTCCGCAATTTACAAATTCAACACAATCCCAACCAAAATTCCAACATCATCCTTTGCAGAAATGGAAAAGCCAACCATCAAATATATATGTAGAGGTAAGGGACCCCAAATAGTCAAAAACATCTTGAAAAAGAACAAAAGATTCACTCTTCCTGACTCACTTATTAGAAAGCTACAGTAATCGTAACACCATGATGTCGGCACAAGAAAAGACATATAGACCAGTGGAATTGCATTGAAAGTTTAGGAATAAACCCTCACATCTGTGGCCAACTGGTTTTTGATAAGATCCAAGTCCACTAAATGAAGAAGGAATAGTCTCTTCAACAAATGGTGCTGGGGAAACTAGATATCCATGTGCAACAACAACCGAAAAATGAAGGTGGGTTCCTACCTCACATCGTATGCATATTAATTCAAAAGGATCAAAGACCTAAATATAAGAAACAAAATTATAAAGACCCAAGAATAAAACATAGGGAACAGCTTTCAGGGACTTGTGCCTAGGCAGTAGTTTCTTAGACATTAAGGAAATGCAAATCAAAACCACAATGAGATACCATTTAACCCTCACTAGAATGGCTCCTATTAAAAATAAAGAATAGATTATTCATGTTGAAGAGAATGCAGAGAAATAGCAACACTCATTCATCATTGGTGGGAATGTAAAATTATACATCTGCTGTGGAAAACAGTTTCGCAGTTCCTCAGAAATTTGAATATAGAGTTACCATATGAACCAGCAGTCCCACTTATAGCTATATATTCAAAGGAATTGAAAGCAGGGGATTGAACAGATATTTGCACACCAGTGTTCATAGTGACATTATTCACTTTTGCCAATTTATAGAAGCAACCCAAGTGTCCATCAAGTGATAAATGAATAAATATGGTACTGTATCTACATAAAATGGAATATTATTTAGACATAAAAAGGTATGAAGTCTTGATATATATCACAAGATGGATGAACCCTGAAGACAACGTATTGAGTGAAATGAGCAGAACACAAAAGGGAGACATATACTGTATGATCTCATTAATATGAGAGAAAATTCTTAGTGTCAGAAACAGAATTCCGGTTACCAGGGGCCTGGGTGGGGACAGGGAATGAGAAGCTAATGCTTGATTGGTACAGAGTTTCTTTTTTGGGGTGATGGGAAAGTTTTGGTAATGGATGGTTGCTGGGTAGAATAACATTGTGAATGTAATTTAACTCCACTGAATTATATGTTAGAATGTGGTAAAAAAAAAAGGGGGGGGGGATTTTTAGGTTGTATATGTCTTCAAAATAAAATTTTTAAATCCTTAGGACTGTAACACAGTGAACCCAAGTGTAAACTATGGACTACATTTAATAGTATAATTGTAATAATTTTGTGTCATCAATTGTATCACAAGTACCACTAATGCAAAGAGTTAATAATAGAGAAAATTTTATGTGTGTGGCATGTATATGGGAACTCTGTATTTCCTGCATGATTTTTCTGTCAACCTACAACTTCTTTAATAAAAAGAAATTTATAACAATTAGTGAAACTGGAAACAGCTAAATAGAAATAATAATGAAAGCAGATTCTTTATAAAAGAATGGGAAAAAAGGCAAACCACCGTTAAGAATGATCAAGGAAATACAGAAAAGGCAGAATAAACATTAGAAATGAATGAGGATATTTTTAGAAATATAAGCATTTTTAAAATTATAAAAATTCTATAATTATTAGAATGCAAATAAATTTGAAATTAAGAAAAAATGTACAGTTTTCACATAGTGCAACTCCCCACTCAGACATTTGCATGAGTGCTTTTTCTTGAGGCAGCCTTTGTACTTAATGAATACTTTATGCATACTTTCCATGGTGCCACAGAGAATATTAAAAATCTTGACTCATGGGTCAAGATTTAATGTAATTTTTACTACTTCATCAAGAGCATTTTTAAGCATGCTGAATGTTTTTCTGCATATGTAATGGGGTAGAATACCAAGACTGTATGGTTTTGGTGCATCTGCTTTGAGTCATGCTAAGGTGCCAGCAGTTTTACTCACCATTACTTTTCCACTATTACCACAAATGTCAGCCTAATGAAAAAGGCATTTAAAATGGCATCTTAGGGAAACGGACTTTGGCCCAGTGGTTAGGGCGTCCGTCTACCATATGGGAGGTCCGCAGTTCAAACCCCGGGCCTCCTTGACCCGTGTGGAGCTGGCCATGCGCAGTGCTGATGTGCGCAAGGAGTGTGCCCGTGAGGAAAGCCGCCCAGCGTGAAAAGAAAGAGCAGCCTGCCCAGGAATGGCGCCGCCCACACTTCCCGAGCTGCTGACGACAACAGAAGCGGACAAAGAAACAAAGACGCAGCAAATAGACACCAAGAACAGACAACCAGGGGAGGGGGGGGAAATTAAATAAATAAATAAATCTTTAAAAAAATAAAATAAAATAAAATGGCATCTTAGTATTATTATTAAAAAAATAGGGAAGTGGATGTGGCTCAAACAATTGGGTGCCTGCCTACCACATAGGAGATCCCTGGTTTGGGTCCCAGTGTCTCCTGAAAGAAAACAAGCCAAATGCTGTCTCCCATCACAACAGAGCTAGATGCCGCCTCTTGCCGCAACAAGCAGAGGCCACAAGTTAGCAGACACTGCAGCCCATGGGGAACAGATGTGGCTCAGTCCTTAGAGCACTCGCCTCTCACATAGGAAGTCCCAGGTTCATTTCCCTGTGCCTCCTGGAGAAGGCAAACAAACAACGAGCAGATGAGTGAACCACCTGGGGGAAGGGGAGAGGTAAATAAAGAAAAATTAAGTACATAAAAAATAAATCTTCCAAAAAAAAAAAAAACAACTAACTAAAATCACAGCTTCCCTTAAAAAAAAAAAAATAGTTTTGGCTTTACAGACCCATTGGGGTCTCAAGAACACTTTGAGAACTGCTGGTCTAGTGATAATGATAGGTTAAATATCTAAATAACAAGATAAACTATAAATCTTGTAAGAAGAGAGCCAAGCATTCTGGGGTTTGAGAGGACAGAATGGTCTTAGAGAGTCATGAAATTGGAGAGGCCTTTTTAAATAGAAAGAGGGCTTCAAAATTGGCTTTAAAGAGTAATATTCCAATAAGTGGTGAAAATTGTAACTGATCATAAATTTGCATGGAAAAATGTTCCACTTATTTAAATGCAAGGACTCCTGTTTTAATAAAAACTATTAATATTTTCCTTTTTATAGTCAACTTTAGGTTATATAGAATAATCAACGAGAACAGAAGCCAGATCCTCTACAGTTGATATGTTATGAAGTTAACTAAGGATTTTTATTTTTTTTTTTATTTTTTTTTATTTTTTTTTTTTCAGAATTTCTCCCAACATTCTTTTTTTTTTTTTCCTTTTTTTTTTTTTATTGACTTTGTAATAATATTACATCAAAAATATATATGTGAGGTCCCATTCAACCCCGCTCCCCCACCCCCCCTAGGATTTTTAGTATTTAGTTAGCTTCATAATGTTCCGTGTGTTTCTGTTAGCAGATTTGCTATGTTAGAAGGTTTATGTAGGATATTATTAAAATTAAATATCTTTAGCATATACAATTTGGAGTACTGGAAAAGAGTAGCTAAAATTAAAATCGATGGTGGAAAAATGCATAAAATGAAAAAGTAAATTTTTGCTTTTCTAGTCAGTATATTTTAGATTTGAGGCTCTTGGACCCCCATTATATGAGTGCATATCCAAATATTGATAATGAAATTGATAAGTGTTTTTTGTTTCATTTCAGGGAAGTATTTAAGGCAAAAGAGAATTGACTTTCAGCTTCCCTATGACATCCTCTGGCAGTGGAAACACAATCAGGTACACAAGCCTGTTTTACAGCTTTCATTCTTACATGGTAAAGGGGGAGGGGGGATCTTTTCTATTTCTCCTTTTTATGTTCTCATCTTAAAAACTATTGAGTGAGGAAGCAGATGTGGCTCAAGTGATTGAACTCCCACCTACCACATGAGAGGTCCAAATTCAGTTCCTGATGCCTCAAAGAATTAACAAGCAAGACAGCGAGCTGACACAACAGGCTGGTGCAGCAAGCTAACTCAACAAGACCATGCAACAAGAGACACACAGAAAAGAATATAATAAGAGACACAACAAAGCAGGGAGCGGAGGTGGCTTAAGTGATTAGGTACCTCCTTCCCACATCGGAGGTCCCAGGTTCAGTTCCCAGTGCCTCCTGAAAAAAAAAAAGATCACCATACAACAAACAGACACAGCAAATGCAAATAACAAGGGTGTGGGGAGAAATAAATAAATAAAATCTTTTTTTGAAGTATTGAGTAGTGTCCATGTTAAGGTTAGACATTAAGAAAAATGAATTTACATCCATATTTAATGTGACCTATTTGCCTTTACCCATACTGCAAAATAGCATTAAGTTCCCTGAGCAACCTTCTGCTAATAATGTACTGAACTTTTATTTTGGTAACAAAGTTTCTGTTATGTAGGAATCCTGTTTGATGCAGGTCTCAGGAGAATTTAGATGTACTGCCAGCAGCATTAAGAAATTTCAGCCTTTATTTTCGTTGGCTTCTTCCCATCAGTCTGGAATTTATTTTTCACATACAAAAGATACATATGGTAGGCAGACGCTCTATCAGTTGAGCCAAATCCGCTTCCCCTAATACATTCTTGATTGCAATGTGATAGCTCCATTTTTCTACCTGTTCTTTATTCACTCAATTAATTGCCTTAATTAAAGTGAGAAATGTTTTGCTTTCTAGTTCAGCCTGGAAATCCATGGTACCAATCTTTTTAATTTTGTAATACCTACCCAGACCATCTGAACATGTCCAGTACAACTTTTCCTGGTCTTAAGAATATATAGGAAGTGGATTTGGCCCAGTGGTTAGGGCATCCATCCACCACATGGGAGGTCTGCAGTTCAAACCCTGGGCCTCCTTGACCCGTGTGGGGCTGGCCCATGCGCAGTGCTGATGCACGCAAGGAATGCCGTGCCACACAGGGGTGTCCCCTGCGTAGGGGAGCCCCACGCGCAAGGAGCGCCCCATAAGGAGAACCGCCCAGCATGAAAGAAGGTGCAGCCTGCCTAAAAATGGTGCCTCCCACACGGAGAGCTGATACAACAATGTGACGCAACAAAAAGAAACACAGATTTCGGTGCCCCTGACAATAACAGAAGCGGACGAAGAAGACGCAGCAAGGGAAGCGGACTTGGCCCGATGGATAGGGCATCCACCTACCACATGGGAGGTCTAAGGTTCAAACCCCGGGCCTCCTTGACCCGTGTGGAGCTGGCCCATGTGCAGTGCTGATGCGTGCAAGGAGTGCCGTGCCACGCAGGGGGTCCCCCATGTAGGGGAGCCCCACGCACAAGGAGTGTGCCCTGTAAGGAGAGCCGCCCAGCGCGAAAGAAAGTGCAGCCTGCCCAGGAATGGCACCGCACACATGGAGAACTGACACAGCAAGATGACACAACAAAAAGAAACACAGATTCCTAGTGACACTGATAAGGATAGAAGTGGTCACAGAAGAACACACAAGGAATAGACACAGAATGCAGACAAGTGGGGGGCAGGGAGAAATAAATAAAAAATAAATCCTGAAAAAAAAAAAAAAAAAAAAAGAAGACACAGCAAATAGACACAGAAACAGACAACCGGGGCGGGGGGTGGGGGAGGAAGGGGAGAGAAATAAATGAATAAATAAATCTTTAAAAAAAAAAAAAAAGAATATCTAGCTATACTAGCAACCACTGAATTGTACACTTTAAAATGACTAAAATGGTGAAATTTTGTGAATTTTATCTAATTTAAACAATTTAAATTTTTTAAAAATGTAAAAAAAATTTTTTTTTTAAGAATTTATAGCATGCTAAAGAAGTAAATAATTCAAAATGCATTTCTTTAAACTGTTAAATATGTCTTTTGTTGAATCTGGTTCTTTCTTACCCTAATCTAGTAAATCACCTTTTATTCCTTGGTAAAAAGTCATCACAAAAACATATGTAACCCAGAAAGTGGTGTAAGTATTCCTGTAAGAGCAAAGCACGTGGATAATTTCCTGTATTTTTGGTGATTGGTACTATTGTCTGGTATATTAAGATTTTTCTCTTTTCCTTCTAGCTATACAAAAAGCCCGATGTTCCCTTATATAAAAAAATCCGTTCAAGTAAGTAACTTGGAGGCTATTTTTTATGCCTCTATTCTGTCAATATTCTTCTTAGCCTGGCATTTGAAAATTATTCTGCACATTCATAATCTGTTCTTTGCTATCTTCTCAAGATGTCTACGTTGATGTCAAACCCCTTTCTGGTTACGAAGCTACCACTTGTAACTGTAAGAAGCCAGATGATGACACTAGGAAGGGCTGTGTGGATGACTGCCTCAATAGGTAATGTACTGAATTCCTCTGAAGCATAGATTTTGAGGTATACATAAGGTAGTTCTTTTAGAGGGAAAGGTTAAATAGACTCTTTCATTTCCCGTCAAGTAGTTGCATAGGAAAAGATAAAATCTAATTTATGGGCTGCTGAGCAAGTATAGCTCAGTGGTTGAGCACCTGCCTCCCATGTATGAGGTCCCAGGTTCAATCTTCAGTACTGCCTTAAAAAAAAAAAAACCAACTGATGAGCTGAATTTAGTAGTAAAAGAGAATGAAATTTAGAATCTTATGTACGTGGGTTTAAAACCTCTTACAACTTATGAGACCATGGGGAAGTTATTTAACCCCTCTGATAAAAATAATACATTCTTTATAGGGGGTATGAGAATTAAATGAGATGATTTTCATGGAGTATTAAATAGCACAGTTATAGGCACTTCCCTAGCCTCAATTTATAGTAGCCATACTGTGAGAAACTAGAGAAGGAAAATGGTAGTTTGAGTAGAGAGGAAGGGCATGATATATTTTAAATATGATTGATAAACCACTGGCACATAGGAAATATGCAGATGATGATTGAGTCAATGATATTTATGAGAGATGCTAGTGCTCTTGTGAGAAATAGAAAGTCTGGACTCTTTAACTGGTTTGGAGGTAAAAATTATGATTTTGATTTGGGGCCATTGAGTTTAAAATCAAATTGTGATTTCAAAATGGAAATCTTTAATAGAGACACAGGACTAATAGAATTTATGATGATTTTTATTATTGTTCATTTTATTTACATAAGAAAATTTACAGCAAAAAAGAACCAATGAACTTTCACATCAGTACTTCCTAATCTGTATAGTTGTCCTGGCCAGAAGCAACTCAGTCCCCAGGGCCTTTGGACTGAGGCAATTCTGTTTCAGCACAGCAGTTGGGAAATTCTGCCTTACTTACATTACTATAGATCTTGTCATTGTATATACATGCAGTTTTACATAGTGGTAAGAGCAGATCGGTGTTATATGTACTGATTTTTTTTTCCACTCCTAAATATTTTATATATATACTTTTATGTGTCAGTGTGGTCCACAAGCTCATCAACTTTTAGGAGTTATGTAGTCTTTTATCTTTTTCTTTTTATTGATCATTCAAGTTATTTCCAATGCTTGTTATTAAAAATTGTTAAAAATAGCACTATGAAACTCTGTGTTTAAATTCCCTTTTTTTTTTCCTTCAGAAGAATTATCAGAAGATAGAATGTGATATACTATCAGATCTCAAAATAATGCATTTGATTCCAGAGTCATGTTCTTCTCACTGTACCTTACTGCTTATTATTTAAATAGATACTTTTTTTTTTCCATCACTTAAAAATTGAAATTTAGGTATTTAGATTTACATAACTACATTAGTTGTCTTACATCAATTTTGTCAATAATGGGTATCAAATTTATCTTTCCCTTTGTGTTGTTTTCCTTTACAAAAAAACTTATCAGGAACAGATATGGCTCAAGCAGTTGAACTCCTTCTTCCCACATGGGAGGAGGTCCTTGGTACAGTCCCTGGTGCCTCCTAAAAACAAAATAACAAACAGCAAGCAAATAAATGAAAAAACCTACTTGGAGAAGCCAATGTAGCTCAATGGTTGGGCACTGGCTTCCCACATTTCAGGTCCTGAGTTCAATCTCCAGCACAAGTACCTTCAAAAAAAAAAAAACCCTTTTATGATTTTAAATACTCATTATGGAAAATATAAAGGAGACTATTTTATTGTAATTTTTTTACTTTCATTCTAACTTGTCATTTCCCTAATGATAGCTTTTCTTTAAAAATTCATCTTTCACCACTGTTTTTCGTTAATTTACTTGTTTTTTTGTTTTGTTTTCTTTTGTTTTTTGTTTTTTATGGGCAGTGTTTATATATTTGTAACTTGTGTCCCTCTTTGTTAGATTGGATAGATACAGAAGTTCAAACTTGAACTGATTCCTTAAATGGTCAGATCGAGAGGAAATAAAAGTCTTTCTCCTCGAGCTCCTCTCTATCAAACAATTGTAGGAATCATCAACATTGTTTATAGATTCTATAAAGCTTCCCTGATAATTGTTTCTGTATATCATGTGCTCCAAATCCATTGCTGCTCCAGAGTATTCCTCATTACCTGGTATATTAGTCAGCCAAAGAGGTGCTGATGCAAAATACCAGTAATTGGTTGGTTTTCATAAAGGGTATTTATTTGGGGTAGTAGTTTACAGATACCAGGCCCTAAAGCATACGTTACTTCCCACAACAAAGTCTATTTTCACGTGTTGAAGCAAGATGGCTGCCAACAGTCTTCGAGGGTTCAAGCTTCCCGAGTTCCTCTGGGCTCAGCTCCTCTGTTTTCTCCACAAGGTCAGCTGTAGACTATGAGGCTCTCTAGGGCTCCAGCTTCAGCATTAAACTCCAGCATCAAAACTCCAATATTAAAAGTCCCCCAGCTCTGTCCTTTGCCATGCTTTTATCTGTTGAGTCCCCACCCACCAAGGGGTGGGGAATCAGTGCCCTATTGATGTGACCCAGTCAAAGCCCTAATCATAACTCAATCATGCCCAGGTACAACCCAGATTACAATTGTAATCCAATATCTATTTTTGGAATC
Organism: Dasypus novemcinctus; assembly: GCF_030445035.2. Lineage (NCBI taxonomy): Eukaryota > Metazoa > Chordata > Mammalia > Cingulata > Dasypodidae > Dasypus > Dasypus novemcinctus. The sequence goes on along the minus strand of NC_080685.1, from coordinate 30,930,674 downwards.
CATAACGATATCAAACTGCTACACCTGACAAAGTTTTGTAATTCATTTCCAGCTGTTTTTATTTTATCCCTACACCCATTTAGCCACAGCATGGACAGAGCTTTCTGTGAGAAAAGACAGTATATAGCAAACCTGAATGCTTAGGGGAAAATGAAAGTTTAATTCCTTGTGAGACTTTTAGTTCACTAGCTGTGATTACTCTCAGGGTTCATAGGACCTAAACTAAACCTCAGGGTCCCTGCCTAACTCCCTCTTAGGTCCTGTCTTATAAAGGAGCCCAGTTTACTTCCACTTGTCCATCAATGAGAATCTCTAGGATTCTAGGATTTCACCCTTTGTTACAGAAGAGCCCTAGGTCCTTAAAGTCTTGGTTCTAAAAAGTAAGGAAGACACCTCTCCCTCTCCTCTTCCCTGAACGCTTACTCATTCCTGATTTGGCATGATGAATAGTGGAAACATGCATTTACTCCAGATGAAAACCCTACCCTACCCCTCACAGAAAACAGTCTGACCTTTCAAACTAGATGAATTAATCAGACTAGTACATTTCCCATGACTGTTTACTTCACCTTAAATATCACCATGTGAGGAACACCTAGATCTATATTAGAGAAACATAATTTCTCTCGTTCTTCAAATACTTTGTCTAACAAAAGATAATGGCAATTTATATTACTAAATCAAATATGTATTCTTTTATTCACCTGAAGTTTATTGTTATGTGTGTTATGAGATATGAAAATACAGGCAAGGTATTAAGAGCAGAAGGTAGTAGTTGAAACCATAAGAATTTATAAGCCCTCTAAAGAAAAGAGGGTCAAGGAATGTGCCATGGAAGGTAGAGAGGCAAAAAGAATAAATCCATGAAAAGACAGGAATTGTGATTGGACAGGTAGGAAGTAGAGTATCATACAAGATCAAAAAAGCCAAAAATAAGGAGGAAATCTTCAGATGTGTCAAACAAAAATACAGCAAAGAATTTGAAAAAAGAACAGAGAAAAGGTGGTTAAATTTGACAGTAAGGCATTGTCACCTTGTAAACTTAAGATAATTGTCTATCATGAATAATCCATTGGTTACTTTCTCTGCTCGCTGCTCATTATATATGATCTGACATTGTGTGTTGTTTGCCCTTTAGAATAAGGACAGTATTGTAGTGAAGAATAAATCAGAGAATGACTCTCTGTTTTTGCTTTGTTTTGTTTTGTTTTTTAGAGAATGACTCTGAAAGCATTTTACAGTGTGAAATATAATGTATTTTCCTTACAATATTTGTAAGTTATGACTATAAATAGAAGGTGACATTTTATGTTTTCCCATTATTTTCTTTTTTTTTTTTTTTAAGATTTATTTATTTATTTATTTCTCTCCCCTTTCCCATCCCACACCCCGGTTGTCTGTTCTCTGTGTCTATTTGCTTCGCCTTCTTTGTCCGCTTCTGTTGTTGTCAGCGGCACAGGAATCTGTGTTTCTTTTTGTTGTGTCATCTTGCTACATCATCTCTCCGTGTGTGTGGCACTATTCCTGGGCAGGCTGCACTTTCTTTTGCACTGGGCGGCTCTCCTTACGGGGCACACTCCTTGCGCATGGGGCTCCCCTACGCGGGGGACACCCCTGCGTGGCACGGCACTCCTTGTGTGCATCAGCACTGCACATGGGCCAGCTGCACACGGGTCACAGAGGCCTGGGTTTGAACCGCAGACCTCCCATGTGGTAGACGGACACCCTAACCACTGGGCCATGTCTGCCGCCCATACTTTGTTGATCCTTCCTTGTTCTAATCATGCTAAACACCCTTACTGGGACACCAAAAATAAATGACTCCCACAAAAAAATCTAGGAACTTGAAAAAAGAAAGAATTAAGAAGACATAATACATAAAAATTTTCAACTACTGTGTTCGGAATTTTTTTTTTTTTAAGTACCTGGGCCAGGGATTGAACCCAGCACCTCGTATGTAGGAAACTGGCACTCAACCACTGAGCCACATTGACTCCCCTGAGTTGGTTTTTTGGTGTTCGCTTGTTGTGTTTGTGAACTTTTTACTAGAGATTGTAGGTTCAGCTAGTCCAGTAGACAGGAAGTGTTTCTAATATGGAAATGTTATTTCCAGTAATTAAATATAAAATTCTCATCAAATAAAACATGAGTGCATTAAGACATATAATGTAAATCAACTTAAAATTACTTCTTTTTTTTTCCAGAATGATCTTTGCTGAGTGTTCTCCTAACACTTGCCCCTGTGGTGAACAGTGCTGCAACCAGAGGATACAGAGGCACGAGTGGGTTCAATGTCTAGAACGGTTTCGAGCTGAGGAAAAAGGTTGGGGGATCAGAACCAAACAACCCCTAAAAGCTGGGCAGTTCATCATTGAATACCTGGGAGAAGTTGTCAGTGAACAGGAGTTCAGGTACAGTGGTAAATGCTGATATTCCAATAAAATGGCAAAAGAACCAGATTATCTTAGAGAAGGGAAGATTTGAAATTTACTTTCAACTAAATCATTAAATGTCTTCCAATCATTCCTTTCCTTTTCAGAAACAGGATGATTGAGCAATATCATAATCACAGTGACCACTACTGTCTGAACCTGGATAGTGGAATGGTGATTGATAGTTACCGCATGGGAAATGAGGCCCGGTTCATCAACCACAGCTGTGACCCAAATTGTGAAATGCAGAAATGGTAAGGAAGGAGGGGAAGGTGACATCAGGGATCCAACAGAGCAGAAGGCATTGAAGACAGCCAGAAACTGATCTTTCTTTAATGTCTGACACCTTACACAAATCACCTTAGGTAATTCCCCATGACACCATATCCTCCAGGCAGAGAGTAGCACCTGCTGTTTCTTCTTTCCTTTCTAAGTATCAACTCCCAGAAAAAAAAAGGTTGATAATGATAATAATAATACCTAACATATATTGAATGCTTATTTTGTGCATCCATTCCATGTCATCCATATCAACAAAATATAGTCTGATGCAGGGGCTGACAGGCTCCAGACAGGTGTGTAAGGTGCCTTTAGAAAGCCCCAGGGTACTGTGGCCAGGTTCCATATTGGCCAAATCATCATGTCTGTGTGCACCAAGCGTCAGAACAAGGAGCATGTGATTGAGGCCCTCCACAGGGCCAAGTTCAAGTTTCCTAGACACCAGAACATCCATTTCTCCAAGAAGTGGGATTTTACAGTTTAATGCTGATGAATTTGAAGGCATGATGTCTGAAAAGCACCTCACCCCAGATGGTTGCAGGGTCAAATACATTTCCACTCATTTCCCCTGGATAGCTGGCAAGCCCTGCACTTGTTTGTTTTTTAAAGATTTATTTTTCATTTATTTCTTTCCCCTTTCCCTCTACCCCCCCCCCCAGTTGTCTGCTCTCTGTATCCACTTGCTGTGTGCTCTTCTGTGACCGCTTCTATCCTTATCAGTGGCACCGGGAATCTGTGTTTCTTTTTTTGTGTTTCATCTTGCTGTGTCAGGTCTCCGTGTATGCGGCGCTATTCCTGGGCAGGCTGCACTTTCTTTCGTGTTAGGCGGCTCCCCTTACAGGGCACACTCCTTGCACGTGGGGCTCCCCTACGCGGGGGACACCCCTGCGTGGCACGGCACTCCTTGCGTGCATCAGCACTGCGCATGGGCCAGCTCCACCCGGGTCAAGGAGGCCCAGGGTTTGAACCGCGGACCTCTCATGTGGCAGGTGGATGCCCTATCCACTGGGCCAAGTTTGCTTCCCAGGCCTTGCACCTGTGAGGACTTTGGCAGCACTGCCCTTCCCATTAGATATATCCAATTTTTAAAATATAGAATACTAGAGAAATAATTTTCATACTAACATTGGAAAGAGTTTTAATTACCAACCCCCACTCCAGAAAAAAACAACCTTGCTTAAGAATGATATAATTTGTGTGCAGTGTGTAGAAAAAGCTGTTTCCCTTGTGAGAGTCTAGGGAAATACAGCAAAAGTTTTATTTGCAGGAAAATCATAAATTAGGCACCAGTCATTACCTTGAATAAAAATTAGAGAAAGTCCAGGATTTATCAGGAAAAATCTTTAGAGTTTATAGAAAACTAAAGAATAAGGATAAAAATGATAGTCATTAATGATAGTTCAGCTGTACCTTCTTTGAAACTAAAGAATTTATTATTTATTCCCAAATTTGCTGCCTATGTTTTCCTGTAAATTGTGGTACATTTTTTTAAAGAATTACTTATGACCTCCATTTATCTGCCTTAAGAAAATTGGGTATCACTGCAAAAGTGATTTCCCCTAGACAAAACTTCCATTCTTCCATTATCCCACACTCAGGAGACAATTTTTTTTTTTTAGGACGTACCAGGGATTGAACCCAGAACCTCATGCATGCAAACCAGGCACTCAACTACTGAGATACACTTACTCCACATCAAATATTTTTCATTGTTTCATCACAGAAAGGTCATAGGTAACAAAAGAGTTTCTATTGATTATATCCAGTAGAACCAATGGAAAAGAAAAAATGACACTAAATCAGCTATCTGTGCACTAAAAGGACCCTGGAGAGAGTTTGCAATCTATAGGTACTTGCCCTACATTAATGTTACATTGATCACACAAATTTTTTTTTTACTTTAGAAACTGTACATAAGCTAAAATTCCTGGGTAGAAATATATATTTGTTTAAATTATTTTCATTTTCTTTTGGGGAAAAAAAAAAAGCACTTTGTCGATCCTAAATTTGTTTTTTAAGAGGCACTAGGAATTGAATCCAAGGCTGCCTCCCATGTGGGAAGCAGGTGCTCAACTGCTTGAGCCACATCCACTCCCCTCGATGCTAAATTTTACATTTGACTTGGTATTTCTTTCAAGGCCTTGCTGCAATATATTTATTTGTATAGTTTTAAGCTAGTTTTCCTGTTTAAAATTTTGTCATGTTATATATAAACTTGAGAAAGAAGCACTTTTCTCTACATGAGCCAGTTTTCTAGCAAAATAAGACCTCTGCAAAAAAAAAAAAGAAGGTTGACTTAATTCAGATGTTCTGTTTACTTTCTAACCATCTATCTTTCAAAAACAAGCAAACAAAAAAATACGTCATCCTCAAAAAAACCAAAATGCAAAATAAAACTCAACAAATAATTCCTTAGCTGTGAGTGAAGTCAACCATGATCCAGCTTTGAAAATATTTTCCATCTTCATTCTCACTCTTCTTTTTAGCCTCAGACCTCTCAAGCAACTTGACCTTCAGACTTGGAACTCTGTACTCACTCGTGAAACGTAGGGTGGCAGCTAAGGATGAGCCTATGAAATTGCTTTGCCCTAAGAGACTCTTAACTATGATTGTTTTATGCATATAGATGTATCGGTGAAAAGGAAATGAAAGATAAAAAATGTTGCATTTAAAAACTGTTAGGGGGAAGTGGACTTGGCCCAGTGGATAGGGCATCTGCCTACCACATGGGAGGTCCGTGGTTCAAACCCCGGGCCTCCTTGACCCGTGTGGAGCTGGCCCATGCGCAGTGCTGATGTGCACAAGGAGTGCCCTGCCATGCAGGGGTGTCCCCCGTGTAAGGGAGCCCCACGCACAAGGAGTGTGTCCCGTAAGGAGAGCTGTCCAACACGAAAGAAAGTGCAGCCTGCCCAGGAAAGGCGCCGCACACACGGGGAGTTGACACCGCAAGATGACACAACAAAAAGAAACACAGATTCCTGTGCTGCTGATAACAACAGAAACAGACAAAAAGAAGAACACACAGCAAAGGACACAGAGAACAAACAACTGGAGCAGGGGGAAGGGGAGAGAAATACATAAAATAAATCTTAAAAAAAAAACTGTTAGGGAGAGTGGGTGTAACTCAAGTGGTTGAGCACCCGCTTCCCATGTATGAGGTCCCAGATTCAATCCCCAGAACCTTCTAAAAACAAACAAACGAAAAAACAAGTTCTCACTGGGGAGCGAATTTAATTCAGTGGTTTAGTGCTTGTTTCTTTTGTGAGGGATCCTTAATTCAATCCCCAGTACCTCCTAAAAACAAACAAATAGAAAAATAAAAATCAACTGTCATTGGGGAGCAGATGTAACTCAGTGATTGAGCATCTGCTTCCCATGTACAAAGTCCTGGGTTCAATACCTGGTACCTCCTTAAAAAAATAAAAAATAAAAAACAGCTAGATAGTTGTTATTAGGGTTAGTTTCACTTTTTCCTATAGTTTTGTTTTATAGAATATTACTTTTTTTTTTTTTTTTTTTTTTTTTGCTTCATTTTGTTTTGTTTTTGAGTTACTGGGGCTGAGACTGAACCTAGGACCTTGTGTTTGGGGAATTGGCACTGAACCACTGAACCACTTTGGCCTTCCTTAGTTGGTTTGGTTTTTTCGTTTGTTTGTTTGTTTGTTCTAGGTGGCACCGGGAACCAAACCCGGAACCTCACATATAAAACACTTTGAGCCACATCCACTCCCTCCTTTAATATTAATGTGAGGAGGGACTTCCCTGAAGATGGTGGACTAGAAAAACACGGGACTCTTCTCCTCCAGAAAAATAGCTACAGGACATTTTTTCTGAAACAGCCTTGAAAAAGATCTTCTCAGGTTTAGGGGTTTAGGACGCCAGGCTAAGGCTGGACACCACCCAGAAGAGAAAGGGACAAAGGAGGGAAAACGTGACTATAGAACTGTGAGTTGAAACCAGTAGCTGCCACTGCCAGCACCATCCCACATACTAAAGACACTTTAGAATTCTCGGGCCTCTGGGCTTGTAGCTACAGACAGGGCTGGTCATCCTTTCTGCTCTTCTTTCTTCTATATTCTCCTCCTAGTTTCTCTCTCCTGTCTTTTTCTTTCAGGTTCTAAGGCTTCCTTTAATATTTCCTACAAAGGCAGAATCTTCTGCAAACTCTCTTAGTTCCTGTTTATTTCTGAATATTTTATACGCACCTTCATATCTGAAGGGCAATTTTGCTGGCTAAATTTTTTAAAAACTGCCTAGCAGTTTTCTCTTTCAGTAACCTAATTATATCATAGCACTGTCTTCTTGCCTCCATGGTTTCTTAAAAGAAATCTGAACCAAGTTACTGGGTGTCCTTTGTATGTATGTGATGGTTTGCTTCTCCCTTGCCACTCTAAGAATTTTCTCTTTATTTTTGACATTTGACATTCTGAGTCTTGGAGTAGGTCTATTCAGATTTACTCTGATTGGGGTATGGTTAGTTTTTTGGACATGTAAGTTCATTTCTTTCATGAGACTTGGGAAATTTCCAGCTATTATTTCCTCACATACTCTTTTTGCCCCTTTTCCCTTTTCTTTTCATTCTGGAACTCCCATGACCAAAAAGAGTGGAAAAAAAAAAGACAAAAATATGATATATGAAAATCAAAGAATAAAATGGTGGAAGTAAATAGTGTATTTACAGTAATATCACTGAATGTGAATTGATTAAACTCCCCATTCAAAAGATACAGTCTGACAGAATGGATTAAAAAACATGAGCCATCCATATGCTTCTTCCAAGAAACTCACCTCAGACCCAGGGATACAAAATGGCTGAAAGTGAAAGGTTGGAAAAACATACTGCATGTGAATAGTAACCAAAAAAGAGCAGGAGTAGCTATACTAGTATCAGAAAAAAAAAAAGAAAGAAAAAAATAAATAAAAAGAAAAAAAAATACTTTAAATGCAAAAAAGTTATAAGAGATACAGAAGGCCATTATATATTAATAAAAGGGACAATCCATCAGGAAGATATAACAGTCATAAATATGCACCTAACCAGGGTGCATCAAAATATTATACCTGAGACAAATTCTGGGAAAACTGAGGGAAGAAGTAGACATATCTACAATAAATGTCAGAGACTTCAACACCCCGCTCACATCATTAGATAGAATATCTAGGCTGAAGGCCAACAAGGAAACAGAGAACTTGAACAATATGATAAACGAGTTAGACCTAACAGGCATATTAGAACACTGCATCCAAACTCAGCAGACTATACGTTCTTCTCAAGTGCCCATGAATCTTTCTCCAGGACAGACCACCTGTTATGGCACAGTGCAGCTCTCAATAAATGCAAAAAGATTGGAATTATACAAAGTACTTGCAGAGATCATAATGGAACAAAACTGAAAATCAGTAACAGAGGAAAAAGTAAATTCACAAATATGTGAACGCTGAACAACACACTCCCAAATAATCAGTGAGTCAAAGAATATATTGCAAGTGAAATCAGTAAATATATTGAGACAAATGAAAATGAGAACACAAATTATCAAAACTTATGGGATTCAGTGAAGGCAGTCTTGAGAGGGAAATTTACAGCCATAAAATGCCTCTGTTTAAAAAGAAGAAAAAGCTAAACTCAAAGATTTAACTGAACAACTAGAGAAACTAGAAAAAGAACAGCAAATCAATCCCAAAGCAAGCAGAAGGAAAAAAATAATAAAGATTAAAGCAGAAATAAACAATTGAATACAAAAAATAGTAATAGAGAAAATCAAAACCAAACGCTGGTTCTTTGAGAAGATCAATAAAATTGACAAACCCCTAGCTAAACTAACACAGAAAAGGAGAGAAGATGCAAATAAATACAATCAAAAGTGAAAGGGGGGAATTACTACTGACCCCAAAGAAATAAAAAGAATCATAAGAAGATATTATGAGAAACTGTACGCCAACAAGCTAGACAACCTAGATGAAATAAACAAATTCCTAGAAATGTACAAACAACCTACAATGACACTAAAAGAAATACAAGAATTTATCAAACCAATCACATTTAAAGAGATTGAATCTGTCATCAAAAATCTTCCAAAAAAGGAAAGTCCAGGACCAGATGGCTTCACAGGTGAATTCTACCAAGATTTTCGAAAAGAATTAACACCAATCCTGTTTCAACTCTTCCAAAAAGTTGAAGGGGGGTGGGGGAGCAATTACCAAACAAATTTTATGAAGCATCACCATAATACCCAAGCTAGATAAAGATACTACATGAAAATAAAATTACAGACCAATCTCTCTAATGAACATAGATGCAAAAATTCTCAACAAGATACTTGCAAATTGAATCCAACAGCATATCAAAAAATTTATACATCATGACTAAGTGGGATTTATTCCTGGTATGCAAGACTTGTTCAACGTAAGAAAATCAATCAACATGATATAGCACATTAACAAATTGAGGGGGGAAGAAACACATGATAATCTTAATTGATGTAGAAAAGGCATTTGACAAAATCCAGCATCCTTTTTTGTTTTGATATAAACACTTCAAAAGATAGGAATAGAAGGGAAATTCCTCAATATGATAAAAAGGCATCTGTGAAAAACCCACAGTCAGCATATGCTCAATGGGGAAAGGTTGAAGATCAGAAATAAGACAAGGACAAGGATGCCAGTGTCACCATTGTTATTCAGTATTGTGCTAGAAGTTCTAGCTAGGACAATTAGACAAGAAAAAAAAAAATTAAAGGCATCCAAATAGGAAAAGAGGAAGTAAAATTCTCACTGTTTGCAGATGACACAATCCTGTACTTGAAAAATTCTGAATTATCCCCAGCAAAGCTATGTGAACTAATGAATGAGTTCAGCAAAGTGGCAGTACACAAGATCAACATGCAATAAATCGATAATATTTTTGTATGCTAGTACTGAACAATCTGAGGAGGAAATCGGGGAAAATTCCATTTACAATAGTAGCAAAAAGACTCAAATACCTAGGGATTAATTTAACCAAAGAAGTACAGGACCTATATTACAGAAAACTACAAAACAGTGCTAAAAACTTCTTTGAAAGACTTAAACAAATGGAAAGACATTCTTTGTTCATGGATTGGAAGAATAAATACAGCGAGGTTGTCAGTCTTACCCAAAGTGATTTATAGATTTAATGTAATACCAACCAAAATACCAAGTTACTTTAAAGAGTTAGAAAAGACAATTACTGAATTCATTTAGAAGGGTAAGTGCACCCAAATAGCCAAAAGCATTCTAAACAAGAGCAACATGGGAGGAATTTCACTGCCTGACCTTGAAACATATTACAAAGCTACAGCTGTCGAAACAACATGGTACTCTTTGTGGAAGTTGTTGTGGCTCAAACAATTGGGTTCCTGTCTACCATATGGGAGAACCTGGGTTTGATTCCCAGGGTCTCCTGGTGAAGGAGAGCTGGCCTGCACAGAGAGCTGATATAACAAAAAAAGAGGCACAGAGGAAAAAACAATGAGAAACACAACAAACCAGGTAGCTGAGGTATCTCAAGCAATTGAGTGCCTCTCTCCCATGTCAGATCCCTCGATAGGTTCCCAGTATCTCCTAAAGAGAAGACAAGCAGACAAAGAACATGCAGCAAATAGACACAGAGAGCAGACAGCAAGCACAAGCGGTGGCAGGGTTTAGGGTGGGAGGATAAATAAAATAAATCTTTAAAAAAAGAGAGAGCATGGTACTGGCATAAAGATAGACACATTGATCAGTGGAATAGAATTGAGAATCCAGAAATAAACCTCACGTATACTCAACTGGTTTTTTACAAACCCACCAAGTTAATGTTAACAGGGAAAAACATTTCTTCAACAAATGGTGCTGGGAAGCAGACCTGGCCCAACGGATAGGGCACCCACCAACCACATGGGAGGTCCACAGTTCAAACCCTGGGCCTCCTTGACCCATGTGGAGCTGGCCCATGCACAGTGCTGATGCGCGCAAGGAGTGCTGTGCCACGCAGGGGTATCCCCTGCGTAGGAGAGCCCCACGCGCAAGGAGTGCACCTCATAAGGAGAGCCGCCCAGCGCGAAAGAAAGTGCAGCCTGCCCAAGAATGGCGCCACACACACGGAGAGCTGACACAACAAGATGACACAACAAAAAGAAACACAGATTCCCAGTGCCACTGATAAGGATAGAAACGGTCACAGAAGAACACACAGCGAATGGACACAGAGAGCAGACAACAGGGGAGGCAGGGGGAAAGGGGAGAGAAATAAATAAATAAATCTTTAAAAACAACTGACAACAAATGGTGCTGGGACAACTGGATATCTATAACCAAAAGAATGAAAGAGTACCCCTAGCTTACTCTCTATACAAAAATCAATTCAACATGGATCAAAGACCTAAATATAAAAGCCAGGACCATAAACTACTAAAAGATAATATAGGGAAACATCTTCAAGACCTTGTAGTAGGCGGTGGACTTGACCCAGTGATTAGGGCGTCCGTCTGCCACATGGGAGGTCCGTGGTTCAAACTCCGGGCCTCCTTGACCCATGTGGAGCTGGCCCATGCACAGTGCTGATGAGCGCAAGGAGTGCCGTGCCACGCAGGGGTGTCCGCGCGTAGGGGAGCCCCACGTGCAAGGAATGCGTCCCATAAGGAAAGCCACCCAGTGTGAAAGAAAGTGCAGCCTGCCCAGGAATGGTGCCGCACACACAGAGAGCTGACACAACAAAAAGAAACACAGATTCCCGTGCCACTGACAACAACAGAAGCGGACAAAGAAGACACAGCAAATAGACACAGAGAACAGACAATCGGGGTGGGGGTGGGGGTGGCAGGGAAGGGGAGAGAAATAAATATATAAATCTTTTAAAAATAACAAAAAAAGACCTTGTAGTACAGAAGCGGATGTGGCTCAACTGGTATAGAGCTCGCCTACCATATAAGAGGTCCAGGGTTCAAACCCAGGGCCTCTTGGCCCATGTGGTGAGCTGGCCCATGCACAGTGCTGCCATGCATAAGGAGTGCTGTGCCACGCAGGGGTGTCCCATGGGTAGGGGAGCCCCATGTGCAAAGAGTGCACCGTGGAAGGAGAGCCGCCCCTTTCAAAAAAAGTGCAGCCCACCCAGGAGTGGTACCGCACACACGGAGTGATGATGCAGCAAGTTGACGCAACAAAAAGAGGCACAGATTCCCGGTGGTGCCGAGAATGCAAGTGGACACCTAAGATCGCACAGCAAATGGACACAGAGCAGACAACGGCAGTGGGGGGAAGGGAAGAGAAATAAATTTAATGGGAAACAGACTTTGGCCCAGTGGTTAGGGCGTCCGTCTACCATATGGGAGGTCCGCGGTTCAGACCCCGGGCCTCCTCGACCCGTGTGGAGCTGGCCATGCGCAGTGCTGATGCGCGCAAGGAGTGCCGTGCCACGCAGGGGTGTCCCCCGCGTGGGGGAGTCCCCACGCGCAAGGAGTGCGCCCGTGAGGAGAGCCGCCCAGCGTGAAAGGAAAGTGCAGCTGCCCAGGAATGGCGCCGCCCACACTTCCTGTGCCGCTGACGACAACAGAAGCGGACAAAGAAACAAAAGCAGACAAAGAAACAAGACGCAACAAATAGACACCAAGAACAGACAACCAGGGGAGGGGGGGAAATTAAATAAATAAAATAAATCTTTAAAAAAAAAAATTAAGAAAAAAAAAGATCTTTGTAGTAGGTGGTGGTTTCTTGGACCTTATACCCAAAACATGTGCAACAAAAGAAAAAATAGATAAATGGGACGTCCTCAAAATTAAACACTTTTGCACCTCACAGGACTTTGTTAAAAGGGTAAAAAGGCAGCCAACTAAATGGGAGAAAATATTTAGAAATCACATATCGGATAAGGGTTTAATATCCAAAATATATAAAGAGATGTTACAACTCAACAATAAAAAGACCCAACGACCCAATTAATAAATGGACAAAGACTTGAACAGACATTTGTCCAAAGAAGGAATACAAATAGCAAAAAAAATACACATGAAGAAATGCTCAACATCACTAATGATTAGGGAAATGCCTATCAGAACTACAATGAGATATCATTTCACACTTATCAGAATGGCCAGTATTAAAAAGACAGAGACTGCAAGTGTTGGAGAGGATGTGGAGAGATAGGAACACTTATTCACTGTTGGTGGGAATGCAGAGTGGTTCAGCTACTGTGAAGGACTTTTTGGCAGTTCCTGAAGAAGTTGAATATAGATTTGCCACGTGAGCCTGCAATACCACTACTGGTATATACCCAGAAGAACTGAGAACAGCGACACAGACATCTGCACATCAATGTTCATAGCAGCATTATTCACAATTGCCAGAAGTTGGAAACAACCCAGGTATTCCATCAACTGATGAATGGATTAAAAAACTGCAGTATATTCACACAAAGGAATACTATGCAGCTGTAAGAAGAAATGAAGTAAAGCATATGACGACATGGATGAATCTAAAGGACATTATGTTGAGAGAAGCAAGCCAGGCACAAAAGGACAAATACTTATGATTGCATTACTATAAACCAAATATGTTGTATAACATATAGTATGATTTTAAAATTTTTTATAAATATCTAGTACATTTAATTGAGAAATGTATGTTTTTATTCAACTTTGTTTTCTTTTTAGTTTTTAATTATATTTTCAGTTATTAAATGTACAAAATAAAGTTTAAAAATGTATTGATATTAGGACACTTCCACTTACTTGGTTTTCTTGACCATAAGCCTGTTATGTTCCCATACCATGATTTTTTTCCAGCATGTTCCTATTTTTAGAGTCATTCTAGTTACTAAAAAATTGATAGGGAAACAAAAAAGTACATCTTTAACTTTCAAAAAAGATAATAGGGGGAAACGGACTTTGGCCCAGTGGTTAGGGCGTCCCGTCTACCACATGGGAAGTCCGCGGTTCAAGCCCCGGGCCTCCTTGACCCGTGTGGAGCTGGCCCATGCGCAGTGCTGATGCGCGCAAGGAGTGCCGTGCTACACAGGGATGTCCCCCGCGTAGGGGAGCCCCACGCGCAAGGAGTGCACCCATAAGGAGAGCCGCCCAGCGCGAAGGAGGGAGCAGCCTGCCAAGGAATGGCGCCGCCCACACTTCCCGTGCCGCTGACGACAACAGAAGCGGACAGAGAAACAAGACGCAGCAAAAAGACACAGAAAAACAGACAATCGGGGGAGGGGAGGGGAATTAAATAAAAATAAATCTTTAAAAAAAAAAAAAAAAGATAATAGGATAGAATAAACAATTTCGTAATTTTTTTAAATTGAGATATAGTTCACATAATGAAATGTGATGTTAAGTGTATATATTTTTTATATTAAGTATACATATTTTTCATTTTTACAAATGTATGCACCATATAACCCACACCCCTGAATTTATTACCCTCATCTCCAAAGCAGCCATTGATCTGACTTCTATCACCATATATTAGTTTTGCCTATTCTAAAACTTCCTATATAGGTACTCTTTTTTTTTTTTTTTTTTTTAAGATTTTATTTATTTATTTAATTTCCCCCCCTCCCCTGGTTGTCTGTTCTTGGTGTCTATTTGCTGCGTCTTGTTTCTTTGTCCGCTTCTGTTGTCGTCAGCGGCACTGGAAGTGTGGGTGGCGCCATTCCTGGGCAGGCTGCTCTTTCTTTTCACGCTGGGCAGCTTTCCTCATGGGCGCACTCCTTGCGCGTGGGGCTCCCCCACGCGGGGGACACCCCTGCGTGGCACGGCACTCCTTGCGCGCATCAGCGCTGCGCATGGCCAGCTCCACACGGGTCAAGGAGGCCCGGGGTCTTAACCGCGGACCTCCCATATGGTAGACGGACGCCCTAACCACTGGGCCAAAGTCCGTTTCCCTATATAGGTGCTCTTTTGCATCTCACTTCTTTTACTGAGAATAATGTTTTTGCAATGCCTTCATATTGTTGGGTGCATCAGTGGTTTGTTCCTTTTTTTGGAATAATGTTCCTTTGTATAAGTTCATCATAGTTTATCCATTTTCATGAACAATTTTACATTTGAAAAATTAGATAATATAAACAAATTCCTTATAAAACACACCAAAATGACACAAGAAGATATAGAAAATCTGAGCACGTCTATCAAAGAACGTGAATCTATAATCAAAACCTTCTGAGAAAAGCAGCTTCAAGGCACAGATGGTGGCGGCGGACTTGGCCCAGTGCTTAGGGCATCTGTCTACCACATGGGAGGTCCGCGGTTCAAACCCGGGCCTCCTTGATCCGTGTGGAGCTGGCTCATGTGCAGTGCTGATGCATGCAAGGAGTGCCCTGCCATGCAGGGGTGTCCCCACTTAGGGGAGCCCCATGCGCAAGGAATGCGCCCCATAAGGAGAGCCACCCAACGTGAAAGAAAGTGCAGCCTGCCCAGGAATGGTGCCGCACACACGGAGAGCTGACACAATAAGATGATGCAACAAAAAGAAACACAGATTCCCGTGCCACTGACAACAACAGAAGCGGACAAAGAAGACACAGCAAATAGACACAGAGAACAGACAACTAGGGTGGGGGCAGAAAGGGATAGAAATAAATAAATCTTTTTTTAAAAAAGGCACAGATGGCTTTAATGATAATTCTTCGACATATTTAAAGAAAAAAATAATACCAATACTACCCATCTCATATCAACTCTTTCATTTTATGAAGCTAGTATAACTTTGATCTAAAACCTAATAAGGGGGAAGTGGACTTGGCCCAGTGGTTAGGGCATCCATCTACCACATGGGAGGTCTGTGGTTCAAACCCCAGGCCTCCTTGACCCGCATGGTGCTGGCCCCTGTGCAGTGCTGATGTGCGCAAGGAGTGCCGTGCCACATGGGGGTGTCCCTCGCATAGGGGAGCCCCATGTGCAAGGAGCGCACCCTGCAAGGAGAGCCACCCCGCGCAAAAAAAGTGCAGCCTGCCCAGGAGTGGTGCCACACACACAGAGACCTGACACAGCAAGATGATGCAACAAAAAGAGACACAGATTCCCAGTGCCGCTGACAAGAATGCAAGCGGACACACAACACACAGCAAATGGACACACAGCAAAAATAGGGGGGAGGGGGAAAGAGAAATAAATAAAAGATCTTTAAAATAAATAAAACCTAGTAAGAATGTTAAAAGAAAGGAAAAGTATAGTCCAATATTTCCCATGAATATGGATACAGAAATCCTAAATAAAATATTGGCAAATCAGTGTGTAAGAAGATTAATGCATAATGACCAAATGGGATTTATTCCAGGATTGTACGGTTGATTGGTTTAGCATTCAAACTCAATCATGTAATTTACCTCATGAATAAAGACCCAAAAAATCCATATGATTATCTAAAGAATGTAAGAAAAGCATTTGAGGGAAACGGACTTTGGCCCAGTAGTTAGGGCGTCCGTCTACCACATGGGAGGTCCGCGGTTCAAGCCCCGGGCCTCCTTGACCCGTGTGGAGCTGGCCCATGCGCAGTGCTGATGCGCGCAAGGAGTGCCGTGCTACACAGGGGTGTCCCCCCGCGTAGGGGAGCCCCACGCGCAAGGAGTGCACCCATAAGGAGAGCCGCCCAGCGCGAAGGAGGGAGCAGCCTGCCGAGGAATGGCGCCGCCCACACTTCCCGTGCCGCTGACGACAACAGAAGCGGACAAAGAAACAACACTCAGCAAAGAGACACAGAAAACAGACAACAGGGGGAGAGGAGGGGAATTAAATAAATAAAAATAAATCTTTAAAAAAAAAAGAAAAGAAAAGCATTTGACAAAATTCAACATTCATTCATAAAACTTTAAACAAACTAGGAATAAAAGAGAACTTCCTTAATCTCCTAAAGGAAACATTTAAGAAATAAGGATGTACACTATCACCACTTGTATTCCACATTATGCTGGAAGTTCTAACCAATGCAAATAGGAAAAGGGGAAAAAAATATTATAAGATTCATAATGAAGGAATTGTGGGAAGATGGCAGAGTAGGAAGTTCCAGAAATCAGTCCTGCCACCAAAACAGCTGTTGAACTGGTAGGAACTATCTGAATTAACTATTTTGACTGTAATGGAACATTGCACAGCCTCCAAGGGAATAGGTGGAGGAAGAGACCAGTAAATTGCAGAAAATGTTTGTGTATTTCACACTTGATGCAGTGGCTACTATTCCCCACCCCCCAACTCTTAATCAGGGGGCCCTAAATAGTTAAACAAACTTGAAAATAACAGGTTTAGAGGGCTCACACTTCCTGATTTTATGTATATATATATTTATATATATATAAAGCTGTAGTAATTAAGACAGAGTGGTACTAGCATAAGGATAGACATATAGATCAGTGAAATAGAATTGAGAATCCAAAGAGAAATCCACATCTACAGCCATTTGATTCTCAAAAAATGATGCTGGGACAATTAGAAATTTACATGCAAAATAAAAAATATGGACTCCTACCCATACAGAAAAATTAATTCAAAATGGATCAACAACCTATAAGAGCTAATACTATAAAACTCTGAAAAGAAAAATAGGGAAATATCTCCAGGATCTTGAAGTAGGCAATGTTTTTTTAGATTTTATACCAAATGCATGAGCAACAAAAGCAACAAAAGAAAAAGTAGATAAAATGCACATCATCAAAATTAAAAACTTTTTTAACAAATAATTTTTGATACATATTAATAAAGCATACAGTTCATCCAAAGTGAACAATCAATGATATTTGGTATAATCACAGAGTTGCTCATTCATCACTGCAATCATTAGAGCATTTTCATTATTTTAACAGTAATAATAGACAAGAAAATTCTTCACCTCTCAGTCTCTCTGTGGTTCCCCTACTGTACATAAAATTAAAAATTTTTGTGCAGCATAGGATTTCACCAAGAAGGTGAAAAAACAACCTATAGAATGGGAGAAAATATTTGGGAGCCATATATCTGACAAATGTTTAATATCCAGAATATATTTTAAAAAAAGAAACAAAAAGCAGCTCTACAACAAAAAAAAACAACCCAATTTTAAAAATGGGTCAAGGATTTGAATAGACATTTCTCCAAAAGAGATAAATTCAAATGGCCAATAAGTATATGAAGTGATGTTCAACTGTTAAAAGAAATGCAAATCAAAACTACAGTGAGTTACCACTTCACATCTACTAGGATTATTACAAAACCTGAAAATAATAAGTGTAGGAGAGGATAGGAACCCTTTACATTGTTGGTGGAAATGTAAAATGGTACAACCACTGTGGAAAACAGTTTGGTGGTCCTCAGAAAGTTAAATATAGAATTATCATATGACCTGGCAACTCCACTCCTAGGTATATACCCAAGGAACTGGAAGTGGGTACTTGAACTGATACTTGTATTTCAGCATTCATCACAGCATTATTCATAATAGGCGAAAGTGTCTGTCAACAGATAAATGGATAAATAAAATGTGGTGTATCCATACAGCGGAATAATATTCAGCTATAAAAAGTGAAAGTACTGGTATATGCTACCACAGAGATGAACCTTGGAGACATCATATTGAGTGAAATCAGCCAGACATAAAAAAACAGCTACTACATGATATATTTTATATGAAATACTTGGAATAAGCAAATTCATTCATAAAGACAGCAGAATAGGGGTGACCAAGGTTAGAGGGAGGGGAACATGAGTTTTGGTTTGGGATGATGAAAATAATCTGGAAATAGTAGTGCAAGTAATATAGTATTGTCAATGTACTTAAGGTCAAGAATTGTCTACTAAAAATGGTCAATGATTTTTATAAAGGTATGTTTTACCACAACTAAAACTTAATGATGTATGTATATATGTGTACACACATATATATATATCCTGGACCAGAAAAAAAGGACACTAATGAGACATTTGGAAAATTTGAATAAGGTTTGTAGTTTCGATAATACTATTTTAGCAATATTGATGTCCTATTCTTGGTAATTGGGCTGTGGTTACATAAGATGTTAACATCTGGGAACTCTGGATAAAGGGTATGTGGGAATTCTGTATGTTACTTTTGCAATGTTTTTGTAAATTTGAAGTTTTTTCAAAATGACAAGATAACTAAAAAATTATTGAAGAAAAATTATTATGTTTGGGACAAAAAGAAATAAAGTGTACACTCAAGGACCAAAGCCGAAGAAACAAAGATTAGAAATGAAATTTTTTTTTTTTAATTGAAAGTGTTTTTCATATGACTTTTCTTTTTTTTTTTTTTTTTTTTTTCCAAGACTTATTTTTATTTATTTAATTCCCCTCCCCTCTCCCGGTTGTCTGTTTTCTGTGTCTTTTTGCTGCGTCTTGTTTCTTTGTCCGCTTCTGTTGTCGTCAGCGGCACGGGAAGTGTGGGTGGCGCCATTCCTGGGCAGGCTGCACTTTCCTTCGCGCTGGGCGGCTCTCCTTACAGGTGCACTCCTTGCGCGTGGGGCTCCCCTACGCGGGGGACACCTCTGTGTGGCAGGGCACTCCTTGCGCGCATCAGCACTGCGCATGGGCCAGCTCCACACGGGTCAAGGAGGTACGCGGTTTGAACCACAGACCTCCCGTGTGGTAGACGGACGCCCTAACCACTGGGCCAAAGTCCGTTTCCCCAGAAATGAAAATTTTAAACTTATTTTTCACAGATGACATGATCATGTACATGAAAAAAATAAAAAATAAAAAAGGACTCTACCTACTGCTAGAAATAAGCATGTAAACCTATAACTTCTTTAATTAAAAAAATATAACTTTTTTTAAAAATGTAGCAAGATTGGAAATAAGGTCAATAAATAAAAATCAGTATGTTGAATGTATTTCAGTATATTAGCAATAGCCAAGTAGAAAGTAAAATTTTTAAAAATATTTCTTTTTTATGAATAGCTTCATAAAATATTAAACATCTAGGAATAAATCTAATGCAAGGGTTTTTGTGGGGGTTTTTTGTTTGGGTTTTTTTTTTTAAGATTTATTTTCTTTTATTTCTCCCCACCCACCACCCCAGTTGTCTGTTCTCTGTGTCTATTTGCTGCATGTACTTTGTCCGCTTCTGTTGTCAGCGGCACGGGAATCTGTGTTTCTTTTTGTTGCGTCATCTTGTTGTGTCAGCTCTCCGTGTGTGCGGCGCCATTCTTGGGCAGGCTGAACTTTCTTTCGCACTGGGCGGCTCTCCTTATGGGGCACACTCCTTGTGGGGCTCCCCTATGCGGGGACACCCCTGTGTGGCACGACACTCCTTGCATGCATCAGCACTGCGCATGGACCAGCTCCACATGGGTCAAGGAGGCCCGGGGTTTGAACCGCGGACCTCCCGTGTAGTAGGCAGACACCCTATCCATTGGACCAAGTCCACTTCCCTGAAAACTTTGAGACATTTCTGAGGGAAATTAAAGACCTAAATTAATGCAGAAATATGCCATGTTCACTGGTCAGAAATCACACTATTTGTAGGATGTCATTTCTTCTCAAATGATCTATAAAATCCAATTGAATTTTAATATTTATGGAAAGTGACAAACTGATTCTGTGATATATGTGGAAATTCAAATGACTTAGAAAAGCCCAGATAATCTTGAAGAAAAATAAAATTTAAGGACTTTCCCTACCAGATTTCAAGGATTAATATAAAAGTACACTAAAAAAAAAGTTTAAAAAAAGAGAACATATAAAAATGGCTGGGGAACTAATGTAGCTCAAGCAGTTGTGTGCCTTCTTCCCACATGGGAGGTCTGGGATTCCGTTCCCAGTGCCCCCTAAAAACAACAAGCAAACAAATGAAAAAAAACAACTCGGGAGTGGATGTAGCTCAGTGGTTGAATGCCGGCTTCCCACATATGAGGTCCAGGTTCAAGGCCCAGCCCCACCACCTCAAAAAAAAAAAAAAAAAAAGGCCAATAAAGATAGAAAAGGTACTAATATAATTAGTCATCAAAGAAGTATTAACTAAACCACATTGAGAAACCACTACATACTCTCCAAAATGGCTGAAATTCCAAAGTGTTGGGAAAATGTTTGGGAATACATTCTAAAGTTCAGTATACCCAGTGACCCAGCGATCCCACTCTCAGGTATGTCTCTTAACAGAAATAAGCATTTATGTTCAAAAGATATGTGCAAAAATGTTCATAAAAGATTTTATGCATAATAGCTAACATCACACAACCCAAATGTTTATCAGCAATAGAATATATAAATTGTGGTATATTTGTACAATAGAATACTACACAGCAATGAAAACAAACTGCTGATAAAAGAAAGCACAGGATAATATTGAAAAAAAGTCGGGCATAAAAAAGTACGTTCTATAGAGTATAGTCTGTTTGATTCCATTTATTTGAAATTTGAAACAGGCAAAACTAATCTATGGTGATAGAAGTCAGAATAGTGGCAATTCTTTGTGAGCAGGCTACTGGTTGGGAAGAAAGAGACGCTTTCTGGGATATTTGAAATGTTTTGTATCAGAATCTAGATATGGTTACACAGGTGCATACATATGTAAAAAATTCAGTGAGTTGTACACTTAAGATTTCCTTACTTTCTGTAAGTTATACCAAAAAACTATTTTAATACAAGACATAATGAATATTATGGACTATGGTATAAACCAGGGGTCAGCAAATTTCTTCTGGAAAAGATCAGGTTGGAAATATTTTCGGTTTTGTAAGCTATGGGGTCTCTTTTGCAACTACAAATACTCAACTCCACCAATGTAGTACAAAAGCAACCATAAACAATATGGAACGAATGGGTGTAACTGTGCTCCAATAAAACCTTATTTACAAGGGATGGGGAAGTTGGCCTGTGGACCATAGTGTGCTGACTCCTAGTATAGACTAAAAGTTCTGTCTGAATTCAGGAAAAAGTACCAGGAACTGGAGATGCTAGAGAAGGTTACATATAATAATGTAGGCTCCAAGTTAAACCTTGAAATTTGGTTATATTCCATATTGACACAAAACAGGAAAGAAGAGAAACTGTGGGTCAAACAGCCTGATTTTGTATTTTTTTTAACAAATCAATTTTATTGATTATCAATAAAGCTTACAATTCATCCAAAGTATACAATCAGTGGTATTTGGTATAATATAGTTTTGCATTTATCACTTCAGTCATTATTAGAGCATTTTCATTATAATTTCAGTAATAATAATAAACAGTAACAGACAAACAAAATTCTTTACCTTTTCCTTTCAGTCTCTCTCTCCTTCCCCTGCTGTACATAGCTGCTTTTTTCTGGCTCTTCTTCCACAATTATTTATTTACTTGTTAAGCCATTTAATTGAGATGTATGCACATACCATAAGATCTATCCAAAGTATATAATCAGTGGCTTTTAGTATAATCACAATGTTGTGTGTTCATCACCACAAAAAATTTTAGAACAATTTCATTACTCCAAAAGAAAAACTCCACACCCTTTAGCAGCCCTCCATGACTACTAATTTCATCTTTATACATGGATTTAAATTTACATATATGAATGGAATCGTACAAGTCGTACTTCTAAGTAGTCTAGTTTCTTTCACTTAGCATAATGTTTTTTCCCTCTGATATTAACATCTTATAGTATTAACATGTATTTGTTCAGCTTCAGAGAAAAAGTCATACATACAAATTTACCCATATTCATATTTCACAGGTGTTTTTACTATGCTATACAGTTCCATGTTATATTTTTTAGATTTCCTTTTAGTAATATACATGACCTTAGACTTTCTATTTAAACGCCTTTCATACCCACATGATAGTACTGCTAGTTACAAACATTGTGTTGGGCTTTCACCTTTTCCTTGCATTTCCAAATATTAGTACATATCATTTTTTCCCAATTCTACACAATAATAACCCTCAGCTTTACAATCTCTAATCTTGTTCTATTTTCTGGTGATGCATATTCAAGTTATTAACTCCATGAGATTACATGATATATTTAGTTCATAGTAGTGCAGTCATACAGTATTTGTCCTTTTGTGTCTGGATTGCTTCACTCAACATAATGTCCTCCAGGTTCATCCATGTTCTCTTATGCTTTATGACTTCATTTCTTCTTACAGCTACATAATATGCCATTGTGTGGAATACACCACAGTTTGGACACCTGAGTTGTTTCCAACTTGGCAATCATGAATAACGCTGCTGTGACATCAGTTTACAAATGTCTATTCATATCAATGCTCTCAATTCCTCTGGGTGTACTCCCAGTAGTGGTATTGCAGGTCATGTGGCAAATCTGTATTCAAATTCTTTAGGAACTGCCCAACAGTCGTCCACAGTGACTGTACCATTCTACATTCCCACCAACAGTGAATAGTGTTCCTATCTCTCCATAAAGACATAGCTTTTTAATAGTGGTCGTTCTGATAGGTGTGAAATGATACCTCATTTTAGTTTTGATATGCATTTCCCTAATCATGAGTGATGTTAAACATTTTTTTCTGTTTTTTTTTTTTTAGCCATTTGTATTTCTCCTTTGGACAAATATCTATGCAAGTCTTTTGCCCATTTTTAAATTGGGTAGTTTGCCCTTTTTTTATTGAGTTGTATCTTCTCTTTACATATCTTGGATATTAAACCCTTATCAAATAGATGGTTTCCAAATATTTTCTCCCATTGAGTCGGCTGCCTTTTCAACCTTTTGACAAAGCCCTACAAGGTGCAAAAGTGTTTAAATTTGAGGAGGTCCCATTTATCTGTTTTTTCTTTTGTTACACATGCTTTGGGTGTAAGGTCCAAGAAATCACCGCTTAGTATAAGGTCTTGAAGATGTTTCCCTACATTTTCTTATAGTAGTTTTATGGTCCTGGCTTTATATTTAGGTCTTTGATCCATTTTGAGTTGATTCTTATAGAGAGTATGAGATAGGGGTCCTCTTTCATTCTTCTGGTTATAGATACCCACTTCTCCTAGCACCTTTTGTTGAAGAGATTGTTTTATCCCATCAACATGGACTTGGTAGGTTTGGCAAAAACCAATTGCCTGTAGAAGTGAGGGTTTATTTCTGGATTCTCAAATTCTATTCCAGTAATTGTTGTTTATGTAAATACCATGCTGTTTTGACCACTGTAGCTTTGTAATATATTCCAACATCAGGCAGTGAAATTCCTCCCGCATCGCTGTTCCTTTTTAGAATGCTTTTAGGTGCACTTTGCCTTCCAAATGAATTTGGTAATTGCATTTCCTATTTCTGTAAAGTAGGCTGTTGGAATTTTGGTTGGTATTGCATTGAATCTATGAATCAGTTTGGGTAGGATTGGCATCTTCATGGTATTTAATATTCCAGTCCACGAACACAGAATGTCTTTCCATTTGTTTATGTCCTCATTGATTTCTTTAAGCATTGTTTTGTAGTTTTCTGCATATAGGTCCTGTACTTCTTTGGTTAAATTGATTCCTAGGTATTTGGGTCTTTTTGTTGCTATTGAAAGTGGAATTTTTCCCCTGGTTTCCTCCTCAGATTGTTCAGTACTAGTATACAGAAACATTACTGATTTTGGGGTGTTGCTCTTGTATCCTGCTACTTTGCTGAACTCATTCATTTGCACAACTAGCATCATCATACACGTTACAGAATTTTCTAAATACAAGATCATGCCATCCACAAATAGAGTTTTACTTCC
The DNA here is from genome assembly GCF_030445035.2 of Dasypus novemcinctus. Classification (NCBI taxonomy): domain Eukaryota; kingdom Metazoa; phylum Chordata; class Mammalia; order Cingulata; family Dasypodidae; genus Dasypus; species Dasypus novemcinctus. Next base: position 30,906,356 of record NC_080685.1, on the reverse strand, counting down.
TCTTTTCCTATTTGGATCCCTTTTATTTATTTATTTTTTTGTCTAACTGTTCTAGCTAGAACTTTTAGCACAATGTTGAATAACGATGGTGATGGGTGGGGGCGGGGGCATCCTTATCTTATTCCCTATCTTAGAGGGAAAGCTTTTAGCCTTTCCCCATTAAGTACAATGTCGGTCGTGGGTTTTTCATATATGCCCTCTATCATATTGAGGAATTTTGCTTCTATTCCTATCTTTCAAAGGGTTTTTATCAAGAAAGGATGATGGATTTTGTCTATTGCGTTTTTGGCATAGATGAAGATGATCATGTGTTTGTTTTTTTCTGGTCAGTTTGTTATGTGGTGTATTACATTAATTGATTTTCTTATGTTGAACCACCCTTGCATCACCAGAAATAAATCCCACTTGGTCATCATGTATAAGTCTTTTGATATGCTGTTGGATTCGATTTGCAAGTATTTTGTTGAGAATTTTTATATCCGTGCTCATTAGAGTGATTGGTCTGTAATTTTCTTTTCTTGTAGTGTCTTTATCTGGCTTTGGTATTAGGGTGATGCTGGCTTCCTAAAATATGTTGGCTAATTTTCTCTCCTCTTCAGTTTTTTGGAAGAGTTTAAACAGGATTGCTAATTCTCCTCAAAATGCTTGGTAGAATTCACCTGTGAGACCTTCTGGTCCTGGACTTTGCTTTGTTAGATTTTTTTCTTCTCGTCTGTTTTTTGTTTTTTCTTTAGTAGACATCAGGAACCGAACCCGGGACCTCCCATGTGGGAGGAAGGCACTCAACTGCTTAAGCCACATCCACTCCTCTGTTGGAGATTTTTGATGACTGAAACAATCCTTCAGATGTGATTGGTTTCTTAAGTTCTTGTATTTCTTGTAGCATCAGTGGAAATTGTTTGTGCATTTATAGGAATTTGTCTATTTCATCTAGATTGTCTAGTTTGTTGGAATACAGTTTTTCATAATATCCTTTTATGAACATTTTTATTTCTGTGGGGTCAGTTGTTACTTCCCCCATTTCATTTCTTATTTTATTTATTTGCATCCTCTCTTTTTTTCTTTCTTAGTTCAGCTAGGGATTTCTCAATTTTATTGATCTTCTCAAAGAACCAACTTTGGTTTTGTTGATTTTCTCTATTGTTTTTTGTTGTTCTTGATTTTCATTTATTTCTGCTCTAATCTTTATTATTTCTTTCCTTCTTGCTTTGGGAATGGTGTGCTATTTTTCTAGTTTCTCCAGTTGTTCAGTTAGACCTTTGATTTTAGCTCTTTTTTTCTTTTTTAATATAGGCATTTAGGGCTATAAATATCCCTCTCAAGACTGCCTTCGCTGTATCCCATAAGTTTTGGTAAGTCGTATTCTTGTTTTCATCTCAATATATTTACTAATTTCACTTGGAATTTCTTCTTTGACCCACTTATTACTTAGGAGTGTGTTTTTAACCTCACACATTTGCAGATTTACCTCTTTTCCTGTCTATTATTGATTTCCAGTTTCATTCCATTATGGTCTGAGAAGGTGTTTTATATAATTTCATTCTGTGTATATTTACTGAGAGCTGCATTGTGACCTAACATCCTGGAGAAAGATCCATGGGCACTTTAGAAGAATGTATAATCTGCTGAATTTGGGTTCAACATTCTGTATGTCTATTAAGTCTAGCTCATTTATCGTATTGTTCAAGCTCTGTTTCTTGTTGGTCTTCTATCTAGTTGTTCTGCCTAGTGATGTGAGTGATGTGTTGAGATGTCTGTTGTAGAGATGCCTATTTCTTCCTTCAGTTTTGCCACTTTGCCTCATGTATTTTGGGGCACCCTGGCTAGGTGCATACATATTTGTGACTGTTATATCTGCCTGTTGGATTGTCCCTTTTATTAACATGGAGCGGCCTTCTGTATCTCTTCAGACTTTTTTCTACTTAAAGTCTGTTTTGTCTGAAATTAGTCTAGCTACCCCTGCTTTTTTTTTTTTGGTTACTATTTGTGTGGAGTATCTTTCTCCAACCTTTCACTTTCCGCCACTTTGTGTCCTTGCGTCTAAGATGAGTCTCTTACAGGCAGCATATGAATGGCTCATATATTTTTATCCATTCTTTCAGCTTACATCTTTTGATTGAGGAGTTTAATCCATTCACATTCAATGATAATACTATAAATGCACTGTTTACTTCCACCCTTTTAATCTTTGGTTTTCATATGTTATATCTTATTTTTTGTGTCTTTTCACTCTTTTGGTTATCCTTTCTGCTATTCTTTCTTCTAAATTCTCCTCCAGGCCCCTCTCTCCTGTCTTTTTCTTTCAAACTGTAAGGCTTCATTTAATATTTCCTGCAAACGTGGATTCTTTTTTTATGAACTCTCTTAGTTTCTGTCTGTGAATATTTTAAATTCTCCTTCATATTTAAAGGATAATTTTGCTGGATAAAGAATTCTTGACTGGCAGTTTTTCTGTTTCAGGATCCTAATTGTATCATACCACTCTCTCCTCACCTGTATGGTTTCTGATGAGATTCCATACTAAATCTTGCTGGGCATCCTTGAATTTGATGGTTTGCTTCTCCCTTGCTGCTCTCAGAGTTTTTCACATTTTTCTTTATGCTCATTCAGTGTCTTCTTGATGTTCTTTATCTCTTTAGTTATATTGTCTTTCAACTCATTAACTTGATTTTGGAAATTTGTGTCTATCTTGTCTATTAGTTGTCTTAAATGATATGTCTCTTCTAGTGCTTTGATATATTCCTTTTCTTGGGCCATTTCTTCCATTTTCTTGGTATGGCTTGTAATTTTGTGCTGATGTCTAGACATCTGATTAGGGTGGTAAATTTACTCAGATGCTCAATTTCTCTCTCTTGTGGTATTTAGTGATGTGAGGTTTTGTGTTGCTGGTGTTTTTTGATTCTTGGTTCAGTCTGTTCTGGGTCTTTAGGATTGTCCCTGTTAGTTGCTCAAATCTGGGCCCTGTACCCAGTATTGGGTTGCAGACCTATTTCTTAAGGCGGTGGGAGGGAGGCTTTAAAGGCTTAAAAAAAGCCACTCATTTATTTTTAATTTCCTCACATGCACTTCCTTGGTCTGCCAGCAGATGGTGCTCTTTGGCAGCCCACTCTGCTCAGTGCTTTGTCAGTGTGTGTTTGCTGCAGCAGAACTGGATCAATGTGATAGAGGATCTAGCCTGGAGGCTAAGAACTTCATAATTCAAAATCTCAGAGGCAGTTCTCCAAGCTTTGCTGGCAGCCCCTTCCCTTTTCCCTGGTAGGAAATAATTCCACTCCCCTCTGTGTCTTCAACAACTGGCCTTGCTCAGTAGACAGGGAGATTGAGCTGGTCAACTTATTTTTAGTCCCTTGCCAGCCTCCAAGGCAAACAATGATGTGGCCCTGCTTGGCTAGGACACAGCAGACCAAATTTGTGTGTTACTAGCTGAGTCAGCCTTAAGACTGTGTCCCTTTCTCTCCCCTTTTCTGGGGAGGTGGATCCCTGGGGCCCTGTTTGTCTGTAGCTGCCAGCCCTGAGGCCTGAGAATTATTCAAAAATGTCTATAGGGTAGAGTAAGATGCCTGCATTTGCAGCTGTGACTTTTAACTCCCAGTTTTCCTGTTGCAATTCTTTTCCTTTACCCCTCTCTCCTCTGGGCAGTGTCCAGTCTTCCCCTGGTGTCTTAAATCCTAGAAGATTTTTTCCAGGCCATTTCTGCCTGTCCTCTAGCCATTTTTCTGAGAGAAAAGAGAGTCCCATGTCTTTCTAGTCTGCCATCTTCCCAGAAGTATAATAAGCCTGGGTTTTAATTCCTTGTGTTTGAATGCCTCTTAATTGCTGTTTGACTATGAATATTTTCTGAGTCACAAATATCTCATATAATATCTATATCCTAGGGTTGTTTTGAGGATTAATGAGATAATCTATTATCAGTATGGCATAGTTAGTAGTTAAGATTTTGAAGCTAGGCAGCCTTGACTTGAAACCTGATTTCCCCAAGTTATTAGCTGTTTGTCTCTAGGCAAGTTACTTATCCTTTCTGTACCTTAGTTTCCTTACCAATAATATAGGTTTGATATGATTCCTACTAATAGTACCTATTTCATAGTTACAGGGAGGATTAAATACGCATTTTAATACAACTAAATGCTGTAAGTAGTATGACAATCACTTAGTAAATACTATCTAGAAAAATAATTATTATATAAAGCACCTAGAATAATAATAGATGATTAATAACATATACAAGAATAAGAGAGACATTCAAGTACTTATGAGAAAGATAGACATCAGGAGGAACTGGAAGATTTTTTGTAGGTAAGCAACAGGAAATAATTTGATAAGTAGACTAAAGCCATATTATGAAGAGACTTTGAATATCAAGCAAGAAAAAAATAAGACCTATTGTAATTGACAACATCATGCATGTTCTCAAGAAAACTGATTAAGAACTATTAGTCTAGCAGTATTATACAGACTGGATAGAATAGAGGCAAGATTAAAGGTGGGCAGATTGGCCAGGAAACTTGCAGTAATACCAATACTTTATAAGAATCTAGAAAAAAAATGATTGTAATCAGAATAAAGGAGAAATAACAAATGTAGGAAAGTAGTTCATGGAAAAAATCATTAGAAATCTGAGCAATTTTATACAGAAACAAAGGCAGTTTTGAAGTCAGTTATTGTATTCTAGTTTTCAAGCATGATATTAAGGATCCCTGCTTTTTAAATTCTGGTCTTTTTTCTCTTTTTAGGTCTGTTAATGGTGTATACCGAATTGGATTATATGCTCTTAAAGACATGCCAGCTGGAACCGAACTCACTTACGATTACAACTTTCATTCCTTTAATGTTGAGAAACAGGTAAGAATAATATACCCAAGAGGGAAATTGAACTTTCTCTCTCAGAGTAGGACCTTCAGTAAGCATTACCAACTTGGGTCTATTTAGCAGTACATAGGCAGTAACAGTTTTTCACTTTTTATTCCATCTATCCATGATTGATAGGTCTCAGTTATTCTTTCAGAACTCTGAGGAAAGAGATTTCCCAGTCATTTTTGGTCTCCAGTTATTTCTTAACTTTTCTGGCCAAATTTTACTGAAGTGTAACCTTTCTTATCTACTACATGGAAATCTATTTCTATTTGCTGTACTCCCAATCAGTTATTTTCCTCTTTATGAAAATTGCTTGTTCAAACTTCATGTTAGGTGTCCAAATCCTCAGGCATTTAGAGTGCAGGCTGAAAGAATTATTCTCTTTCCTTTTAAAGCAACTGTGTAAGTGTGGCTTTGAGAAATGTCGAGGAATCATTGGAGGCAAGAGTCAGCGCATGAATGGACTCACCAGCAGCAGCAAAAGCAGCCAGCCTATGACCACACATAAAAAGCCTGGAAGGTCAAAAGAGAAAAGGAAGTCTAAGCACAGGCTGAAGAAAAGGGTAATTAATGATCTCATGGCTTTCCCCAAACAGCTGCTTAGTGGCAATTATTAGAATAACGGTAGCATCTTTAGAGTGATTGTAATATTCTTGGAGGTGATTTCTGAGTGATCTTGTTTTTCTGCACCCTGATCCATCTGCTTTTTAGAGAGGCCACCTTTCTGAGGAGCCCAGTGAAAACATCGACACCCCAACGAGATTGACGCCCCAATTACAGATGAAGCCAATGTCCAATCGAGAGAGGTAAAAAGGAGATTGTTTTACTTGAGCTAATTATATAATGTACTTGTCAGTTTTTTTTAAAAGTTGTTATAGGAAACGGACTTTGGCCCAGTGGTTAGGGCGTCCGTCTACCACATGGGAGGTCCGCGGTTCAAACCCCGGGCCTCCTTGACCCGTGTGGAGCTGGCCATGTGCAGCGCTGATGCGCGCAAGGAGTGCCATGCCACACAGGGGTGTCCCCCGCGTAGGGGAGCCCCACGCGCAAGGAGTGCGCCCGTGAGGAGAGCCGCCCAGCGTGAAAAGAAAGAGCAGCCTGCCCAGGAATGGCGCCGCCCACACTTCCCGTGCCGCTGATGACAACAGAAGTGGACAAAGAAACAAGACGCAGCAAATAGACACCAAGAACAGACAACCAGGGGAGGGGGGGAAATTAAAATAAATAAATAAATCTTTTAAAAAAAAAAAAAAAAGAAAGAAAGCTTTAAAAAAAAAAAAGTTGTTATAGATTTGTGTAGTTGAGCCATTTCTTTAGTACAAGCAGTCTTAACCAGGGACTCAGAGGATTTGTGAACTTGATTGAGGGGGAAAAAAAGTCTTACCTAATTTCCAACTGAAATTTAGCCTTTCCTTCCATTATGTATAGGCAAAAGCAAAAAACATATAGTATTTTTTTTTTAAGTTTATTTATTTATTTCTCTCCCCCTCTCCATCGCCCCCCCTCCGTTGTCTCCTCTCTGTGTCCATTCACTGTGTGTTCTGTCTGCTGTATTCTCATCAGGAGTTACTGGGATCTTTGTCTCTTCATTGAATCATCTTGCTACATGTGTGTATCACCACTTTCCGTGTGTGTGTCACCACTCCTTGGCGGACTGCAGTTTCACGCAGGGCAGCTTTCCTTGCACAGGGGCCGCTTCTTGCACGGGTGCACACTTACGCAGGGGCATCCCTGCAGGGACCAGCACTCCTTGTGCACAGCAGCACTGTGGGTGGGCCAGTTCACCACAGGAGCCAGGAGACCCTGGGTATTGAACCTTTGGCCTCCCTATATGGTAGGCGGACGCTCTATCCATTGAGCCACATCCTCTTCCCAAACATATAGTATTAGCAATATCCATGACTTTGTCACCAATAGAAATCACAGATATTTTCATATCACATTACATATGTTACAGATATCTCAAAATATAATTTGCTTTCATCAGTATTTCAAAATTACTATGGTTGTTAGAACCCATTACTAGATTTTATCATTTAATATGTTAAGAAGTAATATATATTTCTTTCATTTTTGTTTTTAAACCATAGAAACTATTTGGTTTACTGCAACTAACTCTTTATGAGCCCTTATTCTTTGTCATAGGGAGATATTAGGCCCTGGAGGATATAAATATGAACAAGATATGGTTTCTACCTCTAGAAAATCTGTAATCTGGACAACTTCCTTCCAAGTAAAGCCTGGGCCAGAATAGAAAAACATCCCTATAATTTATGGCCACAGCCCTACAGCTATATCCTTGAAACCATGGGTGTACTTTTTTTTCCCAAATACTTACATTTTCCCTTCCCCTTACCCCCAAAACCTCTAATCTGCTTTCTGTCTCAGCAGATTTTCTGTTTCTAGCCTTCTCCTTTAAGCAGTAGCATACAATTTTTGTCCTAATGTATCTTGGTTATTTTATTTCACTGACTTTAATGTTTTCAAGGTTCTTCCATGTTGCAACATGTCTCATAACTTCATTCTTTCTTATGACTGAATAAGATTCCATTGTGTATATGTGCCACATTTTGTTTATTCATTAATTTGTTAATGGGGAAGCGGATGTTGCTCAACTGATAGAGCATCTGCCTACTATATAGGAGGTCCAGGGTTCAAACCCAGGGCCTCCTGGCCCATGTGGTGAGTGACCCACACATAGTCCTGCTGCGCACAAGGAGTGCCATCCCACGTAGGGGAGCCCTACATGCAAGAAGTGCGCCCTGCAACGAGAGCCACCCGTGTGAAAAAAGTGCAGCCCACCCAGGAGTGGCGCCGCACACACAGAGAGCTGACAACAGTAAGATAATGCAACAAAAAGAGACACAGATTCCTGGTGCTGCTGTGAATGCAAGTGGACATAGAAGAATACACAGCAAATGGACACAAGAGAGCAGAAAACGGGGGTGGGGGGACGGGAATAAATCTTTAAAAAAAGAATTGTTAATGGATGCTGAGATTGTTTCTACCTTTTGACTATAGTGTATAATGCTGCTATAATACAAGTATCTATTTGAAACCCTATTTTCACTTTTTTTGGATATGTACCTAGAAGTGGAATTGCCAGATCATGTGGCAGTTCTATATTTTAACTTTTGGAGGAACTGCCATATTGCTTTCCACAGTGCCTATACCGTTTTACATTCCTACCAACCATAATTTATATTCTTATATCACAAATTTGGCTTTTTTTATATCTTGAAAACTGTATTTCAGTATTTTTGGTTACTTTGTTGACATATTGCTAGAGCAAAAAAAACGGTCTTCTCTGGTCATTTCTGCTCTTCTATGTTCAGATAAGATTTGTCCTCTCTCAGAAGTGAAATGAATAACTTCTATTTTTCAAATGTTCTTGGAACATATTCCATAGCCTCCCTTACAACACACTTGAATCTCTGAAAATGTTCATCCTTATTTATAATCTTACTGTAATTTTAGCCCCTTTCATCCTATTTCATTCTAAGTTACAGACATTTTAAACCAGTGGTTCTCAACCTTGCCTGCACATTATTATGGGGAGCTTTTTAAAAATACCATTGCTTAGGCCACATCCTAGGCAACTTAAACCAGAATTTACAGAGGTGGGATCCATATGGCAGTAGTTTTAAAGCTTCCCAGGTGATTATAATGTGCAGCCAAGTTCAGGAACTGTAAAAATTAGACTAATCTGCTTCATATTATTGGGGCCCGTATTTTGTGACTTATCCAAAGTAAATCTATTTTTATATATTCTAGGGTAAAAACCAAATGAAATCATTATTTGATTAGTGCCATTCAAGATATATGTAACTCATTTAAGTTAGAGATCCATGTGGAAGCATTTTACATAACAAAGTCTGCCAAGCCCATACTTCATGTTAGCATCTTCCTTTAGAATTTGTACAAATACTCCATAATGCAGCTCACTCTGCTTCAATAACCAAAAATTTTGCACCCAAGAGTGGTGTTTGACAGTGATTGTGAATAATATTGGGAAATGTCTTCATATTACGTGAAAAGAATCAAAACACAAAATTTAAAAACTCAGTATGGGAAGCTGATGTGGCTCAAGTAATAGAGCTTCCACCTACCATATGGGAGGAACTGGGTTCAGTCCCTTGGGCCTTCTGGTGAAAAAGAAGAGAAAACGTGCCTGCATGATGAGCCAGTGCCCACACAAATGAGTCATGCAGCAAAATGATAATGCATCAAAAGAGAGACAAGGGGAGAGTCAAGGGGAAGAAGTGCAACAGAAACTAGGAACTGAGGTGGTGTCATTGACAGGGAACCTCTCTCCCCATCAGAGGTCTCCAGGACTAAATCCTGGTGACTCCTAGAGGAGAGAAAATGAAAAGAGAAGACAACACAGACAGCAAAAACAGCAGGGTGGGAGGAGAGGGAGGGGGGGCAATAAATAAATAAATCTTTTTTAAAAAAGAATAGGTTAACATTTTTTTTAAAACTCAATTTTGGGAGAAAATGAATTAAAATAGATCTGAGTAGAAATTCATTAAATGTCATTATGGGACCCAGCAAGATTATGACACATCAAAAGAGAGACAAGGAAAGAAGGAGAAGGAACCAGCTAGATGGCGGCAGAGTAAGGAACTCCTAGAGTTAGCTCCTGCTACGGGGCAGTTAGCAAACACCCAGAGCTCTCTGGAGCTAGCTGAAGCACTTGTTTGAGGCTCCAGGAGGCTAGAAGAGCATCCTGCAATGTCCTTGGGGGAGTGGAAGGAGGAGACTGCCCGTCTGGAGAGAAGACTCGTAAGTAGAGTGCTCCACGCCCCAGAGGCCGATGCCCATCCTCCACTGGAGGCACAAGCCGCCTCCGGAGCTGTTCCGTGGCTGGAATTGAAAGCTCCACTTCCCCAAAATGGGGGAGGAAGAGACGGTTGGGCACCAATTTCAGCTATGATGAGGAAATTCAGTGGGCTACCGTATGATCCTGAGAACAGCGAAGGTTTGAGCCTGTCCAGGGCAGAAAGAGGCCAGGAGCCTCCATCTTAACTCCGCGGCTGGCACGAGGGGAAGTGGGGCAGACTGAGAATCCCGGTGCTGGTGGGGACCAGCTTCCCATCCAGATCATATTGCAGGTCTAGCCTAGGCCCCAGTGCCACCTCCAGCAGGGAGGAAGCTGCAGGGACCTGTGCCAGCCTCTCTGGGAAATTACTGGCCAAGCTGCAGAGGCCGGTGATTATCCTACTCTGGCAGCACAAGCGGCCCCAAGAGCTGCTCTGTGACGGGAATTGGAAGCTCCATTTCCCAGAAACGGGAGGAGGAGACAGTTGGCTGCCGATTTCAGCTACTGATTGGGAGACTTGACTGGCTAAGAAATAACCCTGAGAACAGCTGGGGTGAGAACCAGCCCCAGTCAGAAACAGGCCAGTAGCCACTATTCTGACTCCGCCCCCAGCCTGAGGGGAAGCCGGGCTGACAGTTTCTTTCATGCAGATCAGCCTCACCTCTGGCAGGGAGGAGGTTGAGAAGCCCTGCACCAGCCTGTACAGGTAACTGCAGGGAACTTTGGCTGGCATAGACTGAAAATCAGAAGTCTACCAGGGTAACTGTGGTCATCTTAGGGCCTGCACTGCATAGATTGCTACCCACACCTACAGCTCCATCCCTGCCCCAGGTAAGAGAGAAAGGGATGTGAAGCTTCATCAGTCTCTCTGGGCAACTACTGTCTAAGCCTGCATGCAGATTATTCACATAGCTATGATTCTTTCCCTACTCCTGACAAAGGAGAAAGTTGGAAGAAGCTTCATTGGTCCCTGGTGCAGTGAGGGCAGCTTGAGCCTCCACAGCTTACAGCACCAACTACATGTTTGGCTCCTACTGCATAACGAGCAAAGGAGAAAGGATGGGAAGCCCTAAACTAGAGAGAAAAACTGCACCCAGAAGAAATACTCTAATAAGCCAGATGCAAAGACACCAACAAAAAATTACAGTCCACACCAAGAAACAGGAAGCTATGACCCAGTTAAAGGAATAAGGTAAGCCTCCAGATGACATAAAGGAGTTGAGACAACTAATCATAGATGTTCAAACAAATTTCTTTAATAAATTCAATGAGATGGCTAAAGAGATTAAGGATATTAAGAAGACATTGGATGAGCACAGAGAAGAATTTGAAAGCATACATAGAAAAATAGCAGTTCTTATGGGAATGAAAGTTGCAATCAATGAAATTTAAAAAACATTGGAATCATATAATAGCAGATTTGAGGAGGCAGAAGAAAGGATTGGTGAGCTTGAAGAAATGGCCTCTGAAAGTGAACATACAAAAGAATAGATGAAGGAAAGAATGAAAAAAATTGAACAAGGTCTCAGGGAACTAAATGATAGCAAAAGGCATGCAGACATACATGTCATGGATGTCCCAGAAGGAGAAGAGAAGGGAAAAGGGGCAGAAGGAATATTTAAAGAAATAATGGTAGAAAATTTCCCAGCCCTATTGAAGGACATAGATATCCCTGTCCCAAAGCACAATGTATTCCCATCCAAAAAAAATCCAAATAGACCAACTCGAAGACGCATACTCATTAAATTGTCAAAGGCCAAAGACAGAGAATTCTGAGAGCCACAAGAGAAAAGCAATGCATAACATATAAGGGATATCCAATAAGATTAAATGCTGATTTCTCACCAGAAACCATGGAGGCAAGAAGGCAGTGGTCTGATATATTTAAGACACTACAAGAGAAAAACATTCCAGCCAAGAATCTTATATCCAGCAAGACTGTCTTTCAAAAATGAGGGCGAGATTAGAATATTCACAGATAAACAGAAACTGAGAGAATTTCTAAGCAAGAGACCAGATTTTCAGGAAGTACTAAAGGGTGTGCTAGAGCCTAAAAAGAAAAGACAGGAGAGAGGGGCCTGGAAGAGAGTCTAGAAATGAAGATTATATCAATAAAAGTAATTAAAAGTGTCAAAAGAGTGGTGAAAATAAACTATGATAGATAAAACTCAAATAGGAATAAACTTAACCAATGATGTAAAGCACTTATATTCAGAAAACTGCAACTCAATGTTAAACCAAAAAAAGCCCTAAATAACTGGAAGAATATTCCATGCTCATGGATTGGAAGACTAAATATCATTAAGATGTCAATTCTACTCAAATTGATATACAGATTCAATGCAATACCAATAAAAATTCCACCATCATTAAAGAAAAAATTGAAAACACAATCATTAAATTTATTTGGAAGGGTAAGGAGTCCTGAATAGACAGAAACATCATAAAAAGGAAAAGTGAACCCTCATCTCCAGACTTTAAATCATAATACCTACCTATAGTGGTAAAAACAACATGGTACTGGCCTAAAGACAGACACAATAGACCAATGGAACCAAATTTATGGTTCAGAAACAGACTATCACAGGTATGGTCAAGTGATTTTTTTTTCTTCTTCTTTATTTTCTTTTAAATGTTACATTCAAAAAACATGAGGTCCCCATATACCCCCCCACCCCACCCACACCACCCCTCCCACATCAACAAAGTCTTCCATCATTGTGGCATATCCACTGCACCTGGCGAATACATTCTGGAGAACCGCTACAGCTCATGGACAGTGGTCCACACTGTAGTCCACACTCTCCCCCAGTCCACCCAGTAGGCCATGACAGGACATACAATGTCCAGCATCCATCCCTGCAGCACCACCTAGGACAACTCCAAATCCTGAAAATGCCCCCACACCACATCTCTTCCTCCCTCTCCTGACCATCAGCAGCCACCGTGGCCACCCTTCCCACAAAACCACCACAACCCCTTCCCTTACTAATCACAATATTTCCCCAGCAGAACACCAGCAAGTCCACTTCAATCCTCCATCCAGTGGACCTGGAATGGCCATGTCTAGTTCCCCTCTACATCAAGAGGGGGTTTCGATTCCATATGGATAATGGATGCAATTCTCCTGCTTGCAGCTTGGCTCCCTGGTGTGGTGGTTGACCTTCCTCACCTCCTTGTCAGCTGGCCAGGGTAAGTCTAAGAAACCAGAGGGTAGGAGCTGCAAGTCTGCTGAGACCCAGGACCTGGCCATCACATGGACAGTTCAGAGATTCAGGTCTCCTGAGTATATACCAACCCAAACGCCAACCACAGGTCCGTTAAAGTAACAGAAGAAGCATGTGTAGAAAGGTTATATCTGAGTCCAACTCCATTACCCTCAGGAATATAAACTCCAAAGTAGGGCCAACTGACATGGCCCTGAACTCCAGAACCATCTGCCTTGGTCAAGTGATTTTTGACTAGCCTGTCAAACACACAGCTTGGACAGAACAATCCTTTCAACAAACGGTGCTGAAAGAATTGGACATCCATAGCTGAAAGAAGGAAAGAGGACCCCTATCTCACACTTTATCCAAAAACTAACTCAAAATGGATCAAAAACCTAAAAATAAAAGCAAGAACCATAAAACCTCTAGAAGAAATTATTGGAAAATATCTTCAAGACCTGGTGGTAGGTGGTGGATTCTTAAAGGAGATAAGAGAAGGACTGAGTGGACTACTGATGTTTAATGTATGTAGAAGTTTTGATTAGCTTTACTGTAAAATTGTGGAAATGTATATAGTGGATGGTAACACACAGTGAGTAACAGCTAGTTTATAAATGGGAATGTGACTGAAAATGGTAGTCTAGTTATATAAATGCCATTTGACAGAATGCTTGAGAATAATCTAGGAACTGGATAGCACAGTAAACCAAGAGGTGGGTGAGAATTGTGGTTGATGGTACAGATGCAAAAGTGTCCTTTGTTAGCTAGAACAAATGTATATCACTACCGCAGGGTGTTGGGAATGTGGAAAAGCATGGGAAAAATACAGCTGGAGTGACCTATGGACTGTGGTTAGTAGTAATAATATAATATTCTTGCATCTATGCGAAAGATGTACTGTGTTGATACTCAGGCAGTACGGAAATTGTGAGCCAAATGTACACTATGGACATGGCAATAATCAGATGATATTTTGTCTGTAGTAAATGACACAGCACATTGTGGTATGTTGATGGAGAGGTGTTGTTTGGAAATTCTGCACATGTGCATAATTGTTTTATAAGTTTACAACTTCTGTCATAAAAAAAATATTTAAAAAATAATAACAGGGTGGGTTGGGGGAAAAACACACCAAGTGTAAGATAAGAACTATGATTAGTAGTAAGATTTTGACAGTGTTCTTTCATAGTTTGTAACAAACGTCTCATGACAATGCAAGGTGTATTGGTGGAGGGTTGATGTATGGGACCCCTGTATGATATTATGCATGTTTGCTTTATAAGTTCACAACTATTATACATTTCTTGTTTATGTGTGTTTATGTATGAGTGATATATTTCAATAAATTAACAAAGAGAGAGAGAGACAAGGGGCGAGTCATGTTGAAGCACAGGAGAGACCAGGAACTGAGGTGGTGCAATTGACAGGGATCCTCTCTCCACATCACAGGTCTCCAGGATTGAATCCCAGTAAATCCCAGAGGAGAGAAAATGAGAAGAGAAGACAGCACAGCAAAAATAGCAGAGTGGGAGGAGGGGGAGGGGAAAAATAAATCTTTAAAAAAAAAAATGTCAGTATAGGTATTCTGTGAATACCATATTATGGATGATTTTTGTGCCATCTATTTTTCCGTAATTGTGTATAGTGTTGATCTTAATGTGGGCAAAATAATTGTTCCGTAATTTTAAAATAAGGCAAAATCTTATAGAAGAAATAATGAATGATATTTTTATCTTCTTAATGTATGCCCACCTAGTACAGTCAGTTTGGTCCCTAAGAACTGAAAAATAATGTTTTCCCATTTATGATTTTCTTTACAACACTCAGTTCACTGAGAAGTGTTCATTAATATCCTTTAACTGTAGCTTGCATAGAATAGCCATTTAATAAAGGCTTATTGAAAAAATGAATAAAGAAGCTCCCTTATTCCTTCCTTGCAGAAACTTTGTATTAAAGCATCATGTGTTCCTAGTCCGAAACTGGGAGAAGATTCGGCAGAAACAGGAGGAAGTAAAGCACACCAGTGACAATATTCACTCTGCATCATTATATACCCGTTGGAATGGCATCTGTCGAGATGACGGGAACATCAAGTCTGGTAAAAGCCTGGGAAACATTCCTATTGATTCCATAAGATTGTCCAAACGTGATTAGTTTAATTATTTAAAAAATCAGTCTATTTAATTTTTTTTTCTCCCCCCCCCCCCAGTTGTCTGTTCTCTGTGTCCATTTGCTACATGTTCTTCTTTGTCCACTTTTGTTGTCAGTGGCACCGGGAATCTGCGTTTCTTTTTGTTGCGTCAGCTCTCCGTGTATGCGGTACCATTCTCGGGCAAACTGAACTTTCTTTTGTGCTGGGCAGCTCTCCTTACGGGGTGCACTCCTTGTGCGTGGGGCTCCCCTATGCAGGGGGCACCCCTGCATGGCACGACACTCCTTGCGTGCATTAGCGCTGCGCGTGGGCCAGCTCCACACGGGTCAAGGAAGCCCCGGGGTTTGAACCGCGGACCTCCCATCTGGTAGGTGGACGCCCTATCCATTGGGCCAAGTCCACTTCCCAGATTGGTCTGTTTAAAGATTCCTTTTAGTCTGAACCATAATGTTAGGATCCAGACATAGGAGCGTCAAATGAATAAATATTAGCAATAATAATCTGTCTATCCCAGCCATTTAACTTCCCTGTTCCTCCTCTAGGGAATACAAAGAAACCCCCTTCCACCAGCCTCCCAGACATCATGCCCAGTGGTTCAAAGACTTAAAGCTTTCCCCACTAAAATCAGGAATGAGATAAGGATGCCTGCTTTCAATGTAATGTCCTGGAAGTTCTTGCCAATTTGAAGACTTTATTTTGCCCACATTAAGATCAACACTATACACAACTACCTTCAGCTTTCCTTTCCCTACCCTTCATGAGTGAGTAATGTTAATAACACTCCTGAGTTTAGATCTGTTACCCAGAACAATTAAAAGCAAAGGGATTGTCATGTCCAAGCATCCTTTTGAACTGAAAATTAAGTATTCGGAAAATCATGCTTTTCTTTTCTTTCCTTCTTTCCCTCAAAAAATAGAAGCATTCTCCCTGGTATATGATTTTGTATTTTAATTGGAAACTTTGGAAACTAGACAGATTCCCAGAAATTTTCCCAGGATCTTGTATCCTCTAAGTGAATTGATTGGCAGAGATTTTTTGAAATTATAACCCAAATTAATGTTTGGATATACTCATGGTGGCAACAATTGGGGACCACAGCAGGGGGGGTACTGGGTTCCTGGCCAGTGGTGCTCTGTCGTGGTCCCTAGGGGAGCAGCGACAGTCTCCCAGGTGCGGCGGCGGGGACTGGGAGGGAGTGAGGGTTCAGCGGTGAGCCCCTGATGCTAATGACTATGCTTGTGAGCTGATAAACCTAGAATAAGAGCAAGGCCTAGAGCAGCATTGTGCCTGGGAATTTCCTCCTGTCAGCCTTCATGTTGCTCAAGTGTGGCCAGTCTCGAAGCCAAGCTCAGCATGTAAATGCAGTGCCTTCCCCCCAGCGTGGGACATGACACCCGGGGATGAGCCTCCCTGGCAACGAGGGACCACTATCAACTACCAACTGATGATGCAAATGGAAAATGACCTTATACGGAAGGTTCAATGCGGATCAGCAGAATATCCATGTCTACATAAAATAACATGACTTTAAAATGCTGTTTGACCTAAAGTAAGGGGGAAATGGAGGGGAGAAATGAGTTTATATGGCTACGAGTTTCTAGAAAAGAGTCTGGAGGCTGGCAGAAGGATTGCCCTCATGCACAACTGAGCAGAGTCAGAGAGACAGATAAAGCAGATACAACCCCCAGATATTGGTTCCTTTGAGGGCTAAAGAGACCCATGGGAGTTATGGTTATGGCCGATGGGGTTAACTACCAGGGCAGATGGCCCCTCTTTGGAAATGGTGTTTATGTGTGATGAATCTGGACTCAGATGGGATCTCCCTTCATAAGACTTTCATGCTAATGTGCTGGAGGTGCAGTTAATGTTGGGGTTTAAGATATATTTGGGGGATTTGAATCTCTGGACTGACAATGTGATGGCCAGGTCCTGAGCCTCAACGGACTCCAGCACCTACAATCTGATCTATTGGACTTACCACACTCAGCTAAGATGGAGTTGAAGAAGGACAACCACCACACCATGGAGCCTAGAGTGAATACAACTGAAAATGGGAGGATTGCATCCAGCATCCATGTGGAATCTGAGCCTCCTCTTGACATAGAGGTGCAATGGACACGACCAATCCAATGTCCACATAGAGGAGGTGGCATTGGATTGGGAAAAGTGGACGTGGTGGACGATGGGTATGGGGAGGGGCGGGAGGAGATGAGAGGTGGAGGCTTCTTTGGGACATGGAGCTGCCCTGGGTGGTGCTTCAGGGGTAATCGCCGGATGTTGTGAATCCTCGCAGGGCCCACTGGATGGAATGGGGGAGAGTGTGGCCCGTGATGTGGACCATTGTCTATGGGGTGCAGAGGTGCCCAAAGATGTACTTGCCAGGTCCAGTGGATGTGTCGTGATGATGGGAACGGGTGTTGTTGGGGGGGGGAGGGGGGTGGGGTTGAATGGGACCTCACGTGTATATTTTTAATGTAATATTATTACAAGGTCAATTAAAAAAAAAAAAAGGTTAGAAAAAAAATTATAACCCAAATACTTCAAATATTCTGTTAGTAATAATTATATTTATTTAGTATTTACTGTGTGTCAGGCGCTGAGCTAATCACATTAAAAAGCATTATCTGGGAAGCGGACTTGGCCCAATGGATAGGGTGTCCGCCTACCACATGGGAGGTCCGGGGTTCAAACCCCGGGCCTCCTTGACCCGTGTGGAGCTGGCCCATGCGCAGCGCTGATGTGCACAAGGAGTACCATGCCACGCAGGGGTGTCCCCCGTGTAGGGGAGCCCCAAGCGCAAGGAGTACGCCCTGTAATGAGAGCCGCCCAGTGCGAAAGAAAGTGCAGCCTGCCCAGGAATGGTGCTACATACACGGAGAGCTGACACAACAAGATGACGCAACAAAAAGAAACACAGATTCCTGGTGCCACTGATAAGGATAGAAGTGGTCACAGAAGAACACACAGCGAATGGATACAGAGAACAGACACCTGGAGGGTGGGGAAATGAATGAATGAATGAATGAATGAATGAATGAATGAGGCATTATCTCAGTCTGCACAGGTACCTCATAAAGGAAGTATATTATCATTATTCCCATTTTACAGTTATGAAACTGACACAGGTTAAGTAACTTGCCCAGGGCCACACGGCTAATAAGTAGTGAAGCCAGAATTTAAATGAAAATAAACTAATTTTGAAACCCACACTTTGACCTATTACACTGTATAGCCTTGGCCATTAAGCTAATAGTTGAGATCTCTCTTAACTTGCAGCATTTTTCTGTCTGGTAAACTCTAGTTAAGGAGAACTCCATATCCACTAATTTATGTAATTACTTCAAAAGAAATACAATGCAAACAGCAGCAATTCATGGGAGAAGAGAAGACCATAGAGAGTTCCTCTTTTCCTGAAACCAGTTTTCACTTTATTCTTCCAGATGTCTTTATGACCCAGTTCTCTGCCCTGCAAACAGCTCGATCTGTTCGAACAAGACGGTTGGCAGCTGCAGAAGAAAACATTGAAGTGGCTCGAGCAGCCCGCCTAGCCCAGATCTTCAAAGAGATTTGTGATGGTATCATCTCTTACAAAGGTGACCATGACTGTCCCAAATTCATTCTTCTTACTGTTTTTTAAGTTTTAATTGTATCACCTACCCATACCTGAGACATCCAAAAACAAGTAACAGTTTAGAAAAGGAATTTAGGAATTCTCTAGGCTGATTACAGTGTTCTGAGATTACTGTTTTAAATCCCTGAATCCTCAGGTCAAATCTCATTACACTGGTCAAATTTTTGTCTTGTATTAGAATTCTACCATAGTAACTACTGTATTTAGAAATCACATTTTTAAACAATAGGATAGAAAGCTGATGCAGGTCTCTGTCTTAGGTATAATTTCTCTGGATGAAGAAATGAATTAGCAAATTAAGAAAAGATTATGGGGAGTGGATGTAGCTCAGTGGTGAGTGCCTGCTTCCCATGTCCGAGGACCTGAGTTCAATCCCTGTTACCTCCTAAAAAAAGAAAAGAAGGAAGAAAAAATTATGATGTATTGCATCAATTAGCCTTTTCTGATTGACAACTGTAAAAATCTAGTAAGTGCTTTCTTCAGAAAAATGCATATGCAGATTTTTGCATATATTTTGAAAAGTTCACAGACCCTAAGAACGTCTATATTAAGGAAAAGGAGATAAATTTCCAAGGAAACTTCCATTTACTTTAAAAGAATGTTCATGCAAATACCTTTATCCCACTCCTTTCTTCTTCCAAGACATGTCTTTTAGGTGTGTGTTGTAAATTCACAGTACTGAATTATTCATATCTGGAATTTAATTGAATCCAAACTTACAGAATAACATTAACTGTGGGACTTTAATGAGAACTAGAAATAATTTTTTGGTCAGGAAGATCTTTTTTGCTGTAATAAGATTTGTTGATCAGGAATTTGCCCTAAGCAGCCCAGCTACCACAGTGAGTGCCCATCCTTTCTTCACAGAAAGTTCTCATCCAACTAACATTTGCTACATTAAAAAATATATACTATATATCATATGCCAGGCAATCTTGAAGATATTTTCTGATCCTGTCTTTAACTACCCACATTTCTGAAAACTCCTTGGATATATTTCTAACTTTTAATTTTGGGGATTCTACTTTTTCAATTAGGAATTAATGTTTGCCTCCCTTGTACCTGATATATTATTTTTAATAAACCTTATATCCTTTTGCAGATTCTTCCCGGCAAGCACTGGCAGCTCCCCTGTTGAACCTCCCCCCAAAGAAAAAGTAGGTTCACTTTTGTGAGAATCATCTGAGTTTTAGAAAAGTACTAAGTACACTAGATTGACACCTTGGCTTTTTGTTCCAGGAATGCTGATTATTATGAAAAGATCTCTGACCCCCTGGATCTTATCACCATTGAGAAGCAGATCCTCACTGGTTATTATAAGACAGTGGAAGCTTTTGATGCTGACATGCTCAAGGTCTTTAGGAATGCTGAGGTACTTTTCACTGACTTCAAACACAGATGTAATCTTGAATGACATTACAACAACAGATACAGGCCATTATATATCTTGCCATAACCTACAGAGTCAAATTGGGAGAGAGTATAAACTACAGTGTAAACTATAATCCATGCTGAGTGGCAGTGCTCCAAAATGTGTTTATCAATTGCAACGAGTGTACTACACTTATGAAAGATGTCGCTAATGTGGGAAAATGTAGGTCGTGTGGGGAGTGGGGCCTATGGGAATCCCCAAGTATTCTCTGTAACATTTATGTAATCAAAGTATCTTTTGAAAAATAAAAAAAAGGTGGGAAAAATATATACATATAACATACACACAATAAAAAAAAATACAGTTGTAAGAAGTTTGTCCTGAGAGAATCATTCTAGAATTTTAAGATTTTAACCCTCTTCTATCAACCTTCATGTTTCCAGTTGGGAAAAGCTGACATTTTTATTGAGAACCCTTGGAATGTGTTACAGTATACTAAATACAGTAGAATCCTTATGATCAAAAAATTCATATGACTAGAATGGAAGGTTAATTCAGACCCTCAGAAAAAGCAATTTTTGTAAAAATCTAATTTAGTATTGAACCTCTGTATTTATATTTTACAGACATTTTATTATATTTTTGGCGTATGTGCAGTTTCTGTTAAGATAATACATATGAAATACACAAAAATATAGGTAGATAAATAGAAATATATCAAGGATGGAATCAAGGGATATTATGTTAATATGTTGTGAAGTTCATTGAAAAGAATGTGGTCTTGAATTAAAGAAGAAGATGGAATATTGCATGATGCATGAAAAGCAGGAGATTATCGGTGATTTGGAATACTTTGGAGAGGTATTTGAAAGGCAAGAGAGGCTATTAGCTAAAAGAAGAAATGAAAGAGAAAAACAGACAAGAATTAAAGCAGTCTTAAGTTATAACATGCTTGCTTTCTACTGAAACCCCAATTTCCACATATATTCAAAGCTTGTAGTTCTTTCTCTGATATATACAAGACAAAAGTAAACAGAGTATCTACACATTATGCTTGTGATATTAATTCATATTCTGCGGTCGCTGTGTATTTAATATATAGGACAGGTAGACCTGTGGTGAGAATTAAATGACAGAGCAATAAAATAGATAGGAAAATTATATAGATTTTAATTTCAATTCATTTTAGTTAAGTTGTTATTGACTGCCTGTCATTATATTTGATGCTATTGAAAATCTCTTAAAGAATTAAATAGAGTAAAGAAAACCATAACACCTTTTCAGATATTTTTAAGCAAAATAGAGAAGACCAAATGTGATTTCACTCTTCTGCTTTCTTCAGAAATATTACGGGCGTAAATCCCCAGTTGGGAGAGATGTTTGCCGTCTGCGAAAGGCCTATTACAATGCCCGGCATGAGGCATCAGCCCAAATTGATGAGATCGTGGGAGAGACAGCAAGTGAGGCAGATAGCAGTGAGACCTCAATCTCTGAAAAGGAGAATGGGCATGAGAAGGATGATGATGTTATCCGCTGTATCTGTGGCCTCTACAAGGACGAAGGCCTCATGATTCAGTGTGACAAATGCATGGTAAGGGAGAGTCAGGAGGTGAAGCTGAAGTCTGGCTCTGATGACCATGGTGACTATAATTAAGAAACAAGCCTCTTGACTCTTTTGACTTGGCTTGACAGGCTTTTTATGATCTGTAACTCAGCCTGTCCCTCCCTCACTATTCACCATATTGTCTTCCACCACCCCCTCTCCTTTTTTTTAGGAGATACCAGGGACTGAACCCAGGACTGCATACATAAGAAGCAGGTGCTCAACCACTTGAGCTGCATCTGCTCCCGTTCCCCTTTTCCTAATTTCCTTCTCATTCTGTCCTTCTCTTCTTTTTCTACCTCTCATTCATTCTATCCATTTACCACTATACACTTCTTATCTCATCTGGGTCACTGAGAATGATAATATTTCAGATAGTGCTTTACCTTGAAAAACGTTAGAGATAGTACACTGTTGATAACATTAATACAGATAGAGCACAACATATAAATACATTTATGAAGGCTTCTAATAGAATAGCCAAGAACTTAAGCCTTAGTATCCCCACTTAACACATCTGAACTTGGTTACCTTATATGTAAAATGGGGCTAAGTAGTCCACAGGATTGTTGGGAAGATAAAATTTGTCAAGGGTAAGTGAAAACAGTTTGTAAGAGTACAGCCTTTCACAGTAGCTATATTACTTACAAGTAATGGATTGGTACTATATTCCTTTGTCCTTCTATTCTCTCTCCCTCTCCCCATTTTATTTGTGCAGTTCTATACATTATGAACCAATCTTTATACGTGCACATACAGATAAGACATTTTCGGGTCACCATTCTTTTTCCCCCTATTTTACATTTATCTCTAATTTGTCAGTCATCCACGTGAGCCTTCATATTTTCCTTCACCCTTTGCTATTACTAATTTTTAAATTTTGATTCCTAGCCCCCAGGACTTCTTTCGTACCCCTAAGATCCCCTAACAGCACCTTTTTTCTCAGGTATGGCAGCACTGTGACTGTATGGGGGTGAACTCAGATGTGGAGCACTACCTTTGTGAGCAGTGTGACCCAAGGCCTGTGGACAGGGTAAGCTGCCTCTGATAATACTCTCTGGTCTATAGGTAGGAGATGTAGGAGATGTAGAATATGCTGTCTTATCTTCCCTGTGCCTGCTGCACAGAATATCCTTTGGTAAGTTGCTCAGCCTCTCTGGGCTTCATTTTCTTAAACTTAATGAGAGTAATAATTCTGACCTTCCTTTTCTCAGGAGTGTAGTCAAAGGGAAAATTAAGTACTTTCAAATCTATGGAAGGAAAGGTACTATATAAAATAAGGTTTTTATAAATACTGTCAACTATCCATAAAAGAAGTAGCTTATAAAATCGAAAACTCGAGTACTCTAAATATCATGTATGTTAAATAGTGTTTAATAGTGAAAAGAGCACTAGACTCAGTAAACTGAGGTTAGTCTTATAGCTACTTTACAGATGAATTAACAATCTTAGAGAAGGTAGGTGATCTGCCCAAGTTATTAAGTGGGTTCTTGTCTTGGCACTACCATATTTATTTATGTGATTTTGGGCAAATTATTTCTATAAAAGGTGGCATTTACTCAGTATTTAATAGTGGTGCTGTTGTTATTTGTTGGGTAGTTCTTTGTTGTTAGGGACACAATGCACAATGTTTGGCTTCCCTGGCTACTAAATGCCAGCAGCATCCTCCAGTCATCCAGTCATTGCCATAATCATTGTCACCCTTCATACATTTTCAGATGTTCCCTGGATGGCACACAGCAGCCACACAGTGCAGCCATCATAGAACATAGTTTGGAATAGTTAGTCTGTCAGTTTTATCATACTCTACTTTCACTATTCTTTCCAGGTTTAAAAACTCTAGTTGGCTGTAATCTTTTTTTATATTTGTGGTTCATTGAATGACTAAATAGTGAGTCTTGATTGGTTGGGAAGTCTAGGTTTTAGTTCTTTTCTTCTCTTGAATAGAGCTAGGTAGGGTGAATATAGAGTTTCAGCCCTGATCCATTGGCTTTCTGCTCTTATCAGGAGGTACCCATGATCCCTCGGCCCCACTATGCCCAAGCTGGCTGTGTCTACTTCATCTGTTTGCTCCGAGATGACTTGCTACTTCGTCAAGGTGCGTACACAGGAGCTAACCCTGCTTGTCAAAGCTGACCTTTCTGAATAGTTGGAGGTATCAACTGTCTGTGTGATAGTCTTTGTCACCATATAGCCCTTAATAGCAACAGAATGTAGGTTTTTATAGCCTATAGTCATGTCTTACATAATTTGAAGAGATGGGGTGTTAAAAAGCTAAATTTTGGGGGTTTTTTAAATCAATTTTATTGATACATATGAATTAATCCATCCAAAATGTACATTCATTAATATTTGGTATAATCACGTAGTTGTACATTCATCACTTCAATCATTATTAGAGCATTTTCATTATTCCAATAATAATAATAATAATAGACAAAATAAGCCCTAACCCTAAATAATCACCTCTCAATCTCTCTATACTTCCTCTGCCATATATAATTGCTATTGTTTCTATCTTTCCAGTTTATTTGTATTTCTGTTTTGTATAAATGGAATCAAATAATATATAGTATCTTTTATATAGTATCTAGTTTCTTTCACTTAGTATATTTTTTTACCCTTAATGGAAGATTATTAATATATTACTATACACTACTGTCAGTATTTTGTGTTGGTTGTATTTTTGCCTGATATTAACATCTTGTACCATTAACATATATTTGTTAAGTTTCAAAGAAAAACAGTCTTATACAGGCAGTATTATTCATAATCATATTTCACATGAGGTTTCACTATACTATACAGTCTCATGTTACATTTTTTCGATTTCCTTCTGGTGATATAATATCTGCTTCCTACATAACCTTAGACTTTCCCTTTCACTCACTGTCATAGCCATCTATTAACACACTAGTTACAAACACTATGATGTGCTTTCAGTATTTCTATTTATTTCCAAAGATTTACAAACAACCTTTCTACCAATTTTGCACAGATTAAACCTCAGCTTTCCATTCTCTAACTTCATTCTATTTTCTGTTGACCTGTATTCTAGTTATTAACGCCATTAATTTACATGGTATTTAAGTTCATAATAGCACAGTCATACAGCATTTGTCCTTTTGTGTCTGGCTTGCTTCACTCAACATAATGTCCTCCAGTCTCATGTGTGTTGGCATAGGCTTCACGACTTCATTTCTTGTTACAACTGCATAGTATTCCATGATATGCATATACCACAATTTGTTTATCCATTCATCGGTTGATGGACACCTTGGTAAATTCTATCTTTTGGTGTTGTAAATAACACCGCTATGGACGTTGGTGTGCAGACGTCTGTTTGTGTCAATGCTTTCAGTTCTTCGGGGTATATACCTAGTAGTGGTATTGCTGGGTCACATGGCTAATCTATATTCAGTTTCCTTAGGAACTGCCAAACAGTTATCCATAGTGGCTGTATCATTCTACATTGCCACCAACAGTGGATAAGCATTCCTATCTCTCCACATCCTCTCCAAGATAATTTTAAGATTAGGAAAGATGTATAAGGAATTTAAGAGATTGAAGACCTCGCTCATGTCATTCTCAGTCTGAAATTAGTTACCATCATTAGACAGCTGGTTTTAACAGTATTTATATGTCTTAAATTGTAAGTTCCTGCTATGTAGATCTTGGATCACACAAATGAATCCCTAACAGAATTTATAGAAAAATAATTTAGCCCCCTTCTGTGTTCTGTGCCTTCCTAGGTGACTGTGTGTATCTGATGAGGGATAGTCGGCGCACCCTTGACGGCCACCCAGTCCGTCAGTCCTATCGACTATTATCTCACATTAACCGAGATAAACTTGACATCTTCCGTATCGAGAAGCTCTGGAAGAATGAAAAGTATGTGTTGAGGTTCTGTCTCATTCTTCAACTCTGCAGTAGTTGACAGAGCTGAATATTACCATATTCTTGCTACATCAACTAAACCTTTCTCTTCTCTTTTTTCCTTTTTCAGAGAGGAACGGTTTGCCTTTGGTCACCATTATTTCCGTCCTCATGAAACACACCATTCTCCATCCCGTCGGTTCTATCACAATGAACTATTTCGGGTGCCTCTCTATGAGATCATTCCCTTGGAGGCTGTAGTGGGGACCTGCTGTGTGTTGGACCTTTATACATACTGTAAAGGTAACCTGTGCTATTTAAGAAATGACCCGTTTATTGCTCTACTTTTTTTTTTTTTTGGAGGTACCATGATAATGAACCCAGGACCTCATACATGGGAAGCAGGCACTCAACCACCAAGCTACATCTGCTCCACTCTTGCTCTATTTTGATAAAGAATTCTCCAAAGCTAGCTATGAAGTTTCAGAATACTATATTATTTTTCCTTCCTTTTAGCTCATGCTCAGTACTTAATAAATGTTCATTATAATTTTTTCTTTAAATTAGTTAACATTTTTAAATAACTGTTGTGCACGTAGCACTCTATTAGGATTTGTCAGGAAATATGTTTCTTCACCACTCATTCCAAAATCCTGAAGACCATCATAAACTCTGTACATTTTTTTAAATTAATTTTTTATAAAAGTCATCGTTAACAGCGCAGGCTATGGAATCAGATCATCTAATTTCAAATTTAAACTTCACCATTTTTACCTATATGCTCTTGAGCAAGTTACGTAACCTGTCAATTTTCCTACTAAAAATAGGAATTAGCGTCTATCTTAGAGAGCTTTGTAAAGATTAAATGATAGTCTATGAAAGCACATAGCCCAATTTGTGATTCCCAGTAAAAGCTCCATGTCTATTAGTTGTCATTATTAGCAAATAGAGTTTAATAGCCTAGCTCTTCGTCTTAGTTTCTTAACAAGAGTCCAGAAGACTACATATCCCCTTCAAAAGATTGACAGACTGCTTGGAGCTATGTGACACTGATGATTCCTTTCCCCATTTAAAATGTTTTCTTTTCCTAGATTGCTTTCCGCCTTTATACTTCCATTCTTTTTCATAACTACTCCAAAATATGCTCTTTTTCCCTCAGGATGTTTTTCCTGTAGTAATCAAATAATCTCCACTTCTGATTTGTTTTCATTTTTATGTATGCCCTTCTACTCTTACATTACCTTTTTCCTTTTTTGACCCTAGTATCTGGGAATTTCTCCTTTCTTTGCAACCACTAAATTCTCAGTTGTTTGTTTTGTCCCTCAAAATAGCTACAATGTTTCCCTCTTTTGCTTCTAAAGCAACACTAGCTGCTTTTCCTGGGCAGCTCAGGATGTGAGGAAAGGGGAAGTAGGAGGGTTCTTTAACAGTGTTTGGACTCATAGGGCGACCCAAAGGAGTGAAAGAGCAAGATGTGTACATCTGTGATTATCGGCTTGACAAGTCAGCACACCTGTTTTACAAGATCCACCGGAACCGCTATCCTGTCTGCACCAAACCCTATGCCTTTGATCACTTCCCCAAGAAGCTCACTCCCAAAAGAGATTTCTCAGTAAGTATCCCTGCTCTCTTAGCAGTATTTGTTAGGAAAATCTGTTCTCATATATGGAACTCACAGAATCAGAATCTTTCATTGTTGTTGTTGAGGTACCAGGGCCAGGGATGGAACCTGGGACCTGGTATGTGGGAAGCCAGTGCTCAATCACTGAGCCATATTGGCTCCTCTGAGTTGGTTTTTTCATTTGTTTGCTTGTTTTTGTTTTTAGGAGGGACCAGGAACTGAACCTGGGAACTCCCATGTGAGAAGCAGGCACTTAACCACTTGAGCCACATCCACTCCCAGAATCAGAATCTTAAGTGGCTCCCTGCTTTTTCATCCTGTTTCCATCCCAAACCATGGAAATCTTTGTTTCTCTCTGAGACATATTATACAGCATAAATACCTTTATTCTGCATTTCCTTACATGGGTTTTCTCTCAAGAAATTATCAATTATTTTGTTTTACATTGATGAAAGTTTTCCTCTTTTTTTCCCCTCTTACCTTTCCTCAGTCTTTGCCCATGAGGCCACATCTGTTGTTTTTTGTTCTCTTTCATTTTGTTTTTCACATCCACAATTTTGAGAAGTAGAAGAATATGGCAAGAACCCCAAGAAACCTTTAGTGAAAACAATTCAGTGCTTTTGCTTTTTCTTTTTCTCCCTAGATTAAAACTATAAAATATAATCATACAAAATTTGGAAAAGTATAGGAAATAGTAAGAAAAAATTTGTATATTCTACCCAGAAAATAACCACATTCAACATTTGGTTGTATTCATTTTCAGCCTTTCTCTGTTTGTTCTTTCAAATCAGTGAAAATATACTCTCCCAACCACTGATCTTATTCTCCATCACTATAGTTTTATCTTTTCGATGAGATCATATGTATGGAATCATACCATAAAATATACACACCGCCAATTATTTTATGCCATTCACCATTCCATAAAGATTTTGATCACCTATCTCTATTTGCTGTAATGAAACCCTGGTCAGAGCTCTTCATTCTTGGGTCTTCCTTTAGTGGGCCTGTCAAGAGGCCAGAATAAACCTTTATGTTCCTTTTTTTTCTTCTTTTTTTTTTTTCCAGGGGAAGGTGGGTTGGTGGGATTTCTCCAAACAGTGTTTTGTCTTCTCTCTTCCCACCACCAGGTCCCTTGCTCTTAGCTAGACTTCTGTTTTGCTCACTCTGTCAGCAGTGGATTGCTCACTGATTAGTTTTGAAACCCTAATCTTAACTATTTAAAAGGTAGGATGGGACAGAGAAGATTGTGAACTTATCCCTTCTACTATCACTCTTGGATTACAAAATGCTAATAACCACTGTGACCAACAAATTGATAGAAGTACTTCTGACCTTAAACCTTAAAACACAATCCCTCCCAGTCCCCGGGGGAAAAAAAAAAAAAAGCTTGTAAGGGCTTTACCCCTCTTTTTTTCTGCCTTTTCCTCTTTATCTCCCTTCCTCCCCACTTCCCTTATCCTGACCATCTGATCTAGCTTTGCAATCTTCTGCAATATGCATACTTACCTCTCCATTTTTCTTTTCTGCAGCCTCATTATGTCCCAGACAACTACAAGAGGAACGGAGGGCGGTAAGTCCCTGAGGATTTAAGGGATTTGATGATCCTAAGGGATTGACCAAGGGCTTGAAAGGGAGCACAAGAAAAGCTTGAAATGGGGCTGGGTGGGTAGGTGGTAGCCTACTAATTCTCTGAGACAGTAGCCCAGTGTAGTATCAACACTAGCATGAAGGAACATGACTTTGATAGGTGTGGTCTCAATAATGGGCCTTGGGAAGCGGACTAGGCCCAGTGGTTAGGGTGTCCGTCTACCACAAGGGAGGTCCGCGGTTCAAACCCCGGGCCTCCTTGACCCGTGTGGAGCTGGCCCATTCGCAGTGCTGATGCACGCAAGGAGTGCCCTGCCATGCAGGGGTATCCCCCGCGTAGGGGAACCCCACGCGCAAGGAGTGCGCCCCCTAAGGAGAGCCGCCCAGCGTGAAAGAAAGTGCAGCCTACCTAAGAATGGCGCCATTCACACGGAGAGCTGACACAACAAGATGACACAACAAAAAAAGAAACACAGATTCCCCTGCCACTGACAACAACAGAAGCGGACAAAGAAGACAACACGGCAAATAGACACAGAGAACAGACAGTTGGGGGTGGGGGGAAGGGGAGAGAAATAAATAAGTCTTTAAATAATAATAATAATAATAATAATAATAATAATAATAATGGGCCTTAAGTGGATCAGAGTGGGGAGACTTGCAGGGAAGTAGAGATTGAGAAGGAAAAGAGACTTTGGAACAGAACTCCAGACAGATTGAGAACAGTCTCTGTTTTTAGTCATCCTCAAGCTTTCCCTGTTACCCCAGAGCACATCAGCTGTCTAGGAACAAAAGTAAATAGAAGTACACGATTTTGGCTGAGCAAGGAACATTTTCATTTGGGTTCATACTTTTTATTTTTACTTGTTTGTACATTAGAAGGATATTCGTGGAGAAGGAGCCCAGGAGACTTTTCTTCAGTTTCCTTATCTGTCACATGGTGTCATAACTGCTTTACCTACATCGGTGGCTTACCATAATGGAAAACATACTAGACAGTAGATGTGAAAAGGAATTTGGGAAAATGAAAAACTCCATTTAAATACTTATTATTATGGTTGGGTTATTGGTATCAAATGGTTATCCCATAATTCTTTGTATTCATGGAGCAAAGAGTTAGAAAACTAAGCAATTTTACCAGCCCTGATATATTTTGTGGTCTCTTATCTCATTTGTGCTTCAGACTCCAGGATCTCCTGGAGTCCTGGGACCTCTACCCTTCATTCCCCTTCCATCCCCAAGGGCCCTGCTCAGCCTTGCCCTAAATTCAGATATCCTTCTGGCAGATCATCCTGGAAGTCCGAGCGCTCAAAGCCACCCCTAAAAGACCTGGGCCAGGAGGATGATGCTCTGCCCTTGATTGAAGAGGTTCTGGCCAATCAGGAACAAGCAGCCAATGAGATGCCCAGCCTGGAGGAAGCAGAACGGGAGAGGGCAACTGCAGAAGCCAGTGAGGGTGAAAAGAAACCAGAGGAAAGCAGTCAAGAGCCCCAACCAGCCTGTACCCCTGAGGAACGACGGCACACCCAACGGGAGCGACTTAACCAGATCTTGCTCAACCTCCTTGAAAAAATCCCTGGGAAAAATGGTAAGGAGGACCAGGTTCATATCTAGGGTTTAATGTAAATGGGAAATAAGTCAGTTGGGAATGAAGAAGAACAGCTTCTGATTATTAGCCCAGAATGTAAAATCTTCTAAAAAAAAAAAAAAAACAGCTTTTGTTATAGCTTGGGAATGAAACTGTATCTTGAAAGAGTTTGCAGTGAAACATAATTGTAAGTCATATCTTGGAAGGTGAGAGGATCTCCTTCCCTAGAGAACAGTGCTAGGGCTGAAGGCAGCTTAAATTGCTTATAGGTCGAAAATAGAATAATCAAACTCTTATGATCTCCTTAAAGCATGAGTCTGAAAAAAGAAATGGGAGTGTGGTATTTGATGAGCTTCCATGGTTCTCTTTTCAGCCATAGACGTGACCTACTTGCTGGAGGAAGGATCGGGCAGGAAACTGCGAAGACGTACTTTGTTTATCCCAGAAAACAGCTTTCGGAAATGAACCTCAAAAAAATGAGAACCTCAAGCATCTGGGATCCAGTAGAGCTAGTCAGTCCTGCCTCCTGCTCTCTGGGTACGACAGGGGTGGGAAGGGTCCGTCCAGTCAAGGGGAATGGGGCCATGCCGTTGACATTAGGTACTTAATAAATCTTGGAGCTGATGGAGAGGAAGAGGAAGGGAAATCTGTCCAGGACAGTTCATTTTAATTTATTTTCCTCTCCATTGCTTCGCCCTGAGGGTTAATAATGTGGGGAGGAGGAGCACACTGGGGGTGATCAGAGCCTTCTGGTACTTTGCAACACTTGCCCCTCCCTCTAGCTTGGGTTTTCCTGTGCCATCCTCTGTTCCTACAGGCACTGCTAAGAAGCTGCTTTCCATACCCCCCAGGTATAACTCAGAATCCAAAGGGATGGGGCTAGGATCCCCACCCCTACCCCATCTGTTCTCTGTAAGCTCCTAGAGCTACCCCAGCCACTGAAAACAGAAACAATATCTGGGGCTTCTATCCAAATCCCTGACTAGGAAAGTTTCTCTCTCCTTTCTTGCCCAACCAGATCAAAGTAAAATGTGAGTTGACAACTCAAAGCACTTGTAACTGCTGCTTCTCTCCCTACCTCTACTCCCCAAAAAGGGATCATTGGCTAGGGAGGGCCCCCATGGGGTCAGAAGGGCACAGTACTTCTTGTAATTATTTTTTATTTGTTCTACCCTTCATAACCTGCAGAACATTTTTTTTAATGGGAAGGCCAGGCCCCCGCCAGCACACTTGCTGTGTTTGATGCGCTGTGGTTCTTGTATGTCTGCTGTGCTGTGCGATTGGAGAGTCATTTCAAAATAAAAACATTTAAAAACCTATGTAAGAAAGAGCTCTAACCCCCCCCAACAAAAGTCACTACATAAACTGTTGAATAGTATTCACCTATCAGAGTATTTGTCCTGAGTGTAGATTATCAACTGAAAACACTACTTTTATGTTCTTAACTGTATAGTTTTCAATGTCCATCTCTTAAAGAGACAGTGCGTTCTCCCCAACCTAGTCACGTCTTCCCTCCACCCTCTTGAGTGACTTCTTTGTCAGGAGGGATATTCAGGGTATCTCCCTCCTCCTCATTCTCTTGGCCAGAAGTTACCAGATTGTGCTGTCTCTTTACAAACAAAATTTTAAAAGCTCTGCTTTGTTGTCTTCTCAGACATACATACGCATATACTTTTAGATGTTCTTATAAGAGAAAAGATGGTTTTTAAATGTGCCAAGTCGTGTGTGTGTATGTGTATACACACACACACACACACACATATATATATCTCTCCTGCGTGATTGGTAAGCAATACAATAGTAAACATGTCCCCATTACGTTTTTCCTAACATTGGACCAACGCTGTCCTAATTGTACATTTCCCTTATGATGACGACACTCTGACTTGTTTAGGTAGAAAACATTAACCACCTTCCATTCCATTGAATCTTTTTTTTCTTTTATATCCTTTCTGTGTCAATCTTGAGGAAAACAAAACAAAACAAAACAAAAGCGACAGGGGATACCAAAGATCCCCTTGAGCAGAGAAAAAGCAGAATAAATATTTTATTAAAGAAAAAAGAGAATTAAGAAAATAGTTTGGAGTATTTTCTTACTGTAGAGAAGCACTGTACATTATTAAGAGACCTGGGTATAAGATACTCATGTGTGGAGTTGGAAAAATCGCATGTCCAAGCCCGTTTGAGTTGTTTCTTTTGGTTTTCATTGCAGGGAGAGGGTGGGAGGGAGGTGGGAATAGGGGCACTTTGGGGGTCTCCTTTTAGTCAAAAGCAGGAAAATGACAAGAAAGAGAAGATTAAAATTCAATGTTTCCTTTAATAGTGTTAAACACTAAAATTTTAAAAAAGACAAAAAAGAAAGAAAAAAACTTTGTAAAATGTGAGAACAGAAGCAAAAGACACTACGCTCTGTCATTTTATCTTTCTTTTGTTGAAAGACTAAAAACTGAAATGTTTTTTAGACAATCAAATGTTAGGTAAGTGCAAAAACTTGTTTTTTCTTACTGGTGTAGAAATTAATGCCTTTTTTTATTTTTTGGTTATTTTATAATAATGAAATAAAAAGAAACCCCCAGCTGCCAGGCGGGTTTTGGTGTTTGAAATGCGGGGCAAAGCACTACATCACTGCAAATAGATTCAGAGTTAGTCTGCATGTCTGTAGGCTGTGTGATTGCGGAAAATATAAATGCTGCTAATATATTTCCTTTTTACAAAAGCATATCTAAATAGATGATTGTTTTGATGTTAATCTTTGTAAATTATGTATTACCAATTTTAACATTGGATGTAATTGCATAAAAAGCTTGCATCTCAATCCTTGAAAGTCTAGTATTAAATGGAAAAATGTTTCCTAACTGTGCAGTGGTGAGCTTGCTTTTTTCCCGTTTCCTACCCTCCATTTATCTTCCAGGTCCTGTTTCTAAAGGGATCTTCTAAAACCATCCATATCATCAGCATCCTGGACCCCATGCAAGTATGTTCACCGATGTTGACTTCCAGGATAAAGCCACTTCCTTAGTCTTAGGATCATTCTAGTCTCAGGCCAGCCTAAAGCAATCAGCCTCATAATCACCCACATCAAATGTCAGTTGTTTCTCATGCACCACACTAGTCTACACTCTATCCCTTGCACAAACGTGCATTTTCTCATTTAATGCTCATCAACAGCCTCCAAAGTTGGTAGTAACTTTAGGCCACATTTTTATGCTATGTACATTTGATCATTTCCATTCTAAGCAATTTCCGTGTATTCATTTATTTCATTAATCCTCAAAACAGCCAATTTTATAAGTGAGGAAACGGAAGCAACAGAGAAATTACCTGCCCAAGATCATATAGCTGGTTATTTAATCCTCATAATTGCCCTCTCAAGTTTTACATAAAATATATAATATAGTTGTATGCACTCAATCACTGAGCCACAATGACTCCCCTGAGTTGTTTTTTTTGTTTGTTTGCTTGTTGTTTTTTTGTTTTTAGGAGGCACCAGGAACCAAATCCTGGACCTCCCATGTGGGAAGCAGGCACTCAACTGCTTAAGCCACATCCGTTCCCCAATTTTTTATTAGAGAATTTGAGCTTACAAAACCATGCATAATGTGCAGAATTCCCATACATCACCCCTCCACCAACACCTTACATTGTCATGGAACATTTATAACAGATTATGAAAAAACATATCAGACTACTACCACTAACTGTGGCCCATAGCTTACATTTGGTATATTTTTTTTCCATACACCCTCTTTTATTAGCACCATATATTGGTATTGTACATTTGTTGTAATTCATGAGAGGACACTCATATTTGTACTGTTAACCACAGTCTATCTTCCACCACATGGTTCACTGTTATATACTCCCTTGCTTTGTACAGTCTATTCAAAGTGTATTCTCAGTGGCTTTCACTTTCACAGAGTTGTGTAGTCATCACCTCAGTAAATTTTTTAATGTTTTCCTTGGTCCAAAAGAAGAAACCTCATACCCCCCTATTATTGACCCTTAGCGTTGACATAGTACCTTCTTTGACAGTGACACAAGGATATTACAATATTGCTATTAACTGTAGTCCATAAGTTACATTGTTTTCCCATGCATCACCATATTCTTAACACCTTGTAATAGTGATATGCATTTGTTCTAATTCATAGAAGAACATTCTTGTATTTGTACTATTAACCACAGTCCTTGTCCACTTCCAGGTTTACTATGTTATTCAGTCCCTAGAATATTGTCTAGCTTTCTTTCAATTGACATTTACGTTCCATACTATCCCTTTCAGCCACAATCCCATTTATAAACCAGCTGTGTTAGTTATACTCACTATAATGTGTTACCATCAGCTCTGTCCATTTTCACACCTTTACAGTCAAGCTATTCTCATTTTATTGTGAAAATCAAAGCTCAGGGAGGTTAACTTGACAGAACATAAAATAACTAGTATTGGAGCCACAACTCCAAAGTTCTATATGCTTATGCAGAAACAGAAAAGTGTGAGAAATAGACTGACCCTACTAATTAAGGAAGATAAACCCATTCCTGACAACAACTGGCAGGCCCAATATAATCTTTGTCCTCGGCTTGGGTCACATATTCAGGCTAGGAGTTCAGCTAGAATCCAGTTGCTCAGAAGCAGGAAGACACCTGGCTGCAGGGGCTCATTCTCTACTTCTACAAGGACTTAGGGTTCAAGATCCTATTTAAGATGCCCCACTATTACATACCAGTCTTTTCACAACTCCAAAAGCAATATATATTAATAGTTACGTTTTCCTAACTTAATCTTATTTTAGCCTTTGATGTCTACTGCAGTTCTACTCTTGATAATATAGTACAAAACTAAGTTTTATATCATTGTTGATTTGCTCTATTGCATGTTCTGCAAGGAGGTCCCGCTCTACTACCTCCTGCCTGAGAGCCATTTAGGCTGTGGTTGCATGTATCACATCAAGCCAGAGCTCACTGATGCTCTCACAGTGTCATTCTAGGACTCTTCCCAGTTATTTATGATTATCCATTCTAAAATAAAGTACATAGGAATGGGAGTCAGAAAACAGGAGAGACTGATTCATTGGAAATGAAGACTCTTTGCAGTTTCTCAGACTTTAGAACTCACTGGACTCTATATCTCACTTTGAGAAATATTGGTCCTATTGTCAAAGTAATAGCAGTCTTCCATATATACCGCTTTATAACTTTTAAATGTTACAAAGTTAAAATGCATTACATTTCTTTTGCAATTGTAATTTACATTTGAAAAAGTTTCATAAACTTTGAGATCTCAGACTCCTGAAGAATTCACAGAGGCCCTCGGAATCCAGTTTGAGACAATACCCTAGAAAGCACCTGAAGTGCAAGCTAAGGTCTAAATCTGAGAAGGCAGTGAAACACAAAACACAAAATGAAAGCACAGAGCAGGTGAATGACATGAGTTGGCCAGGAGTGAGTAACATTTAAGTTTTAGAAAATTAAAAAGAGGCATTGAGCCTAACCATGCCTCCTCCAAAGTGTGTTCAAAGCTTTGAGTCTAAAATGTTTACTTCCCCAAGTCCCGTCTTCTCCTACCAGCAGCCCATTTTCCTCTTCAGTGAAGCTCCCAACAATGAAGGAAAATTTCCAGATTCCTTTGTCCTGTGTTTGATGACAGTTTTCAGCTTTCCCCTAACTTTCCTGTTGCCTGGTTACGATTATAACTTTCTAGTCTTCCAACATTTCTGGTGATTTCTCAGCTACCGAGGCAATACTTTCCAGCGATTCCCAATGCCATCTTCGAACCTCTAGAGCCTCTTTTAGCAATTCTCAATTCAAAAGATTGAAAGGAAACTCATTAACTCCTAACAAAGTAATAGATGTCAAGTTACTTTGCTTTTACTTGAAATTATATCACTGCCAAGCAGATAATTATATAGGAAAGACTATCACTTCTTATAACCCTTCAGTCTTTCCTTTCACCTCATAGGAATTTAATAAGTAGCATAAGGGCAAAGTCCTGCCTACTCCCCTCAGGTTCCTACCTTAGCAACCTCAGAATAGAAAAGCATTTCTGAGATTCAAATACCAATCAGCGGTAGTCACTTCTCCCTTTCTTGGGGAACAGTAAAGAGCTGAACCCAGGCTAGGATGGGAGCATCATAAGAGACCCTCCCCTGCCCTTCCCCTAGGGAAGGGTCCTGAAACCCACAGTGACACACATACACATTCAGCTCCCATACTTTATTGGGACAAATAGGAAGGAGGCAGACCAATACCACAGGCCCACCCAGCAGGGGTGTCCAGGCTTCAGCACCTAGTACAGCATGAGTATTCAATAAATACGGGTAACATAGGATGAGTGGAGAAGATTCCATACACAGGAAGGAGGCTAGAGTGCCTTCTAGACTTAGGAGCCAAGGCATATACTGTATTGGCAGAGTCCACTTACAGATGAAAAAGGTAGGGTGGGGGTAGATTTCCATTCTGCAGATAGGAAGGGAGATGCTCCCTAATATAGATGAGAAAGAGACTGCATGACAGGGATTCCTTTTTACATATTTGGAAGAAGGGCATATTTCACCTTACAGATGGGCATGGAAGGGAAGAAGGAAAGTTTATTTCAAATATTAGCAGAAGTGAGAGGAAAGTATGATTTTGCAAACAGAAAATGCTTCTGGGATGATCAGCTTACATGGATTCATGTTCATGGGCCATTCCATTCCCAAGTGACAAAAGAAGGACGCATATGCAGGAAAGAGCCCCAAGGCTAGAGAACAAGGGAGGTATACCCCACAGGCACCAGCCCTTCTGCTCCATCCCGCCCACAGCGGAGCCAATCCTCATCCACCGTGGCGATGACACGTAGCACCTCACCACGCCGGAAGCTCAGCTGGTCTGGTCCTGCAGCATTGTGGTCACAGAGAGCCCGGACTGCCCTGAGGGGAGCCAGGAGGAGATGCTTGGGTGAAGTGAGGGAGCTGGGACCCTGCTGCCTCCAGGCCTCACCTCCCCATTGTGTGGTACACCCCTGTTGGTTCAGCTCAGTGAAACTGACTTGGTTGTGGAACAGATTCATGGACCCATCGACATGTTGATTTCTGGGGCCCTAGTCCTCTCCTGAGCTCCACACCCCCTCTTTAGCTGCTTACTTGACAATATTTGCACTTCTCTCTAGCACTTCACTTTCAGTACATGCAACGTATGCAAAAGAAATAACTCATCCAAACCAGTCCCTCCTCATCTCCTACAGTGGTAAATGGCATACCTTCTACTAGTTATTCCTGACAAAAACCCAAGTGTCTCAACTCCTCATATCTAATCCTGCACCAAAACGCATTTGGTGTTTGGCGTTTCTATCTCCTATTCCTCTGTGTACTCTTTCTCTTCAACTCTACTGCCACCATATTCATTTAGGTTTCTATCCTCTCATATCATTGCATATAATCTAACTGGTCTCCCTATATCCTCCCTTGACCTCCATCCACAGGTCCATTCTCCACACAGCAATAAGAGATCTTTCTAGAACACAAGCACATCACTCCCACTCCCACAAGGCACCCACTGCCTTGTAAGAAAGTCATCTCCTTAGCTGGCCCACTGAACCCTCCAGCTTCCCCATCCGTGCTGTCGGCATCTGCCATTCCTGCCACATATACCCAGTTCCTTACACATTCCACACTCAGGCCTCCCGACCTTTTTTTTTTTTTAATTCTTTTTATTTGTGGCCTCCCTACCTCTGCACACTGTTCCCCCCTGCCAGATGCTCACCCCCACACCATCACTGAGCCTCTCCTGAGCCACCAAGCCTGGGGAAGAAGCCCTGTCCATATGGCCCCAAGGAACTCAGTCTTCCTTTCCTAGAATCTTTACCATACAGGACTATGCTCATTTATTCATCAGTACCCCCCACTGGACTAGAAGCTTCTTGGGGAAAGGGGCTCCAACATAGTCACCTTTGGGTTCCCTCCACTATCATAATGCTTAGCATTCACTAAGCACTCAAAAACTATTGCTGAATGAATGAAAACTCAACCGGCTTAGTTCAGTGGACTGATAACCCAAGGGAAGCAAGACCCCAAAATAAAAGCAGCCCCTGGTGCCAGCTTAGAAGAACCCATGAAAGGAAGCAGTCCCTCAGTGGGCACGCAGGGACGCACGAGTGTGCACACAAAATAACAGAAGTTAACACTAGATGGGCACCTATTATGTACCAAATACTTTCATAAAATTATCTTTAGTCTTCCTAGCACCCATAACAGAAAGGTATTTAATCAGTCCCTTTTCACACAGAGAGAAACTAAGGCTCAGAGAAATTGTCACACAGATAATAACAAAGATGCACTGCAAACTAAGCACTGTCTTAACTTTGAAGTCCGGAGTCTTTTCTAATTCCCACCCACTCTGTGAAGACACACGTGCGTACAACACACACAGTGACACACCAGGGCATTCTCCCCGTTGCTTTACCTGTGGGTCTGCACTGGGCTGGAGGCTGCAGCCTCAAGATCCTCAGGAGAAGAGGGAGTCTCAGGAGATGCCCTCCACTTCACCAGAGTCCGTACACTCACTGTGGGGGGCAGCCAGCTGGACGGTCTCCTGGGAGAAAGGGGAGAGAGTCACAGAGATTACCCCAGCCCCAGAAAAAGAATCCAAGAATGCAGAGGCCTGGAGGGAAGGAGAGGCTGAGGGGCTTGGGCTCCTGTAGTTCAAAGGAGGTCAGAAGTTGGTCACTGCAGAGTGCAGAGTGGCCGTCACAGGACATGGAAGCTTCAGGGTGATTAGGGAAGTGAAGACAAGGTTCACAAGGCCAGAAGTCACAGAACCCTGTGGAACCAGCAGGGTCTACAGAGGCTCCGAGAGATTCACAGGGTCACTAGGAGCCTCCAATGGTCAAGCCCCAGAGCAGGGCTAGGCCAACTTTTTCTTAAAGGGCCAGATAGTAAATATTTTAGGCTTTGAGGGCCCGGGAATAAAATCGAGAACATTTCGTAGTATTCACATAACCATTAAAATACAACTATTTAGGGATACGGACTTGGCCCAGTGGTTAGGGTGTCTGTCTACCATATGGAAGGTCCGTGGTTCAAACCCCGGGCCTCCTTGACCGTGTGGAGCTGGCCCATGTGCAGTGCTGATGCGCGCAAGGAGTGCCGTGCCACGCAGGGGTGTCCCCCCGCGTAGGGGAGCCCCATGCGCAAGGAGTGCACGTAAGGAGAGCCACCCAGTGCAAACAAAAGTGCCCCATGCGCAAGGAGTGCACGTAAGGAGAGCCACCCAGTGCAAACAAAAGTGCAGCCTGCCCAGGAATGGCGCCGCCCACACTTCCCTTGCGGCTGACGACAACAGAAGTGGACAAAGAAACAAGACGCAGCAAATAGACACAGAGAACAGACAACCGGGGGAGGGGGAGGAATTAAATAAATAAATCTTTAAAAAAAAAAATACAACCATTTAAAAATGTAAGGACCATTTTTAGCTCGTGGCTATTAAAAAAAAAAAAAAAACAGACTGCCAACCCTTGACTCAGGGGATCACTGGGGAGTTTCAAATTAAGGCCACTGGAAGATCAAGGGAGACTGATCCGAGGTTTGTCTCTAGTCTCCTGGCTGGCCAACTAAGCAATAAATTTTTTTTCTCGAAAAAGAAAAAAAAAACAAAGATCAAGGAAAGGTGGTCAGAGATCACTGAAGGAACCAGGCACCCCTGTTACCTGGACTTTGGGGCTCCGTTCTCAGTTTCCATAGGGCCCCCAGGCGCTCCAAAGAGTCTGCCCAGCCACACGCCTCTGCCTGGTGCTGTTTCCTCTACAGGCGGAGGTCTCTCCTGTGCAGCCTCAGCTGCACTCCCATGACGCCTGGGCCCCCACCGGGTAAGGGGAAAACCCTGGGTGCCCCCGGAGGCATAGACCCGGGAGGCCTGAGTCAGCTGCTCCCACCAGCTAGCTGGTGTGGGAGGACTTGGGGGGGCTGTAGGGCCTGAGGGGGTCTCCCCCGAAGCCCCCCGCAGGCTCTGGGCCAGCCGACCCCCCCAGTGCAGCACGGCCTGCACAGTCTGCTGCAGGGCTGGAGGCGGGCCTGGGGAGACGGGGGCCTGAGGTGGGCCCACGGGCAGGTGGTGGTGGTGCTCAAAGAGCAGGTCCAGGTGGAAGGTGAGCACCGACAACGG
The DNA here is from genome assembly GCF_030445035.2 of Dasypus novemcinctus. Taxonomy (NCBI): domain Eukaryota; kingdom Metazoa; phylum Chordata; class Mammalia; order Cingulata; family Dasypodidae; genus Dasypus; species Dasypus novemcinctus. Next base: position 30,865,901 of record NC_080685.1, on the reverse strand, counting down.
CTGCAGCAGGAGCAGCAGCTCCGTGGACAGGGAGGGGCAGCCACCCCGGGCCAGGGAGAAGAATCCAGTGGGCAGGTACAGGAGGGAGAGCAAACCTGGGAAAGAAGAGGCCAACATCAGCTCCCACCTATCACGGCCCTGTTCCCAAAGGACTCTCCGCATTAGCCTCACTCTGTGCTAAGCACTGGGGCAGACGGTGGGGTACGGGGAAAGACATCTTGGGGGACCAGACTGACACATCCCTACCTACGTGGAACCACAGCCTAGCGAGGGAGATAGATGTAGAACAAGCACTGACAAATAACTGAGTAAAAGTATAAAGGCAAGGAAGGAGGACATGGGGTGCCTTGGGTACATGCACAAAACTAGGAGCAGGGTCTGGCCCAGTCTGAGAATGGGGACGGGGGACCCTCACTGAGAAAGGACCCAAGAGGATGAATGAAAGTTAGTGAGAAGACAACATTTGTGAGGCCGTGGAGCAGCAAGACTGGACAATGACAAAGAGCAGGATTAGAGAAAGCTTAGGTAGGGTCTGGAAGCAGGGGAAGGGGACAGAAGCCAGGTGGCCTAGACTTTGGAGGCCCCAGTGAGGATCTGAGCTATGGGACTCCTTAGAAGAGTCTGAAGCAGAAAAGTAAGAAGATCTTACTTCACAGTCGGCATTGACAAGATCATTGTGGCATCGTGGGAACCCCCAGCCCCTCCTTCTCCCCTCACAGCCCAGCAACCCCCATTCTGTGCGCTCTGGGCCTCTGACCTGCATCTTCCTGGAGACTGGAAAACCACAGCTCCAGCTGCTTAGTGCTGGGGGCAGAAAGGAGAAAGCAGAAAGTCAGGGAGTTGGGAGACGCCACCTGGTGAGGGGACAGGAGATGGGACTGAAAGAAGGGAGACCCCCTCTGAGGGCGCAGGCGCCAACCCCGTGCCCCGCCCACTGGCCCACGGCCCCGGCCATGGAAGGTCCCCTGGGCAGGGGGTAGTCACTCACTTGAGGAGGCCCAGGATGAAGGCATGGAAGCGACTGCGGCTGCTGTTCAGAGCGGCCAGGCGGCTCACCTGGCTATACAGAGCTCCCAGGGAGTGGGTACTGGAGCCTGAGGACACCCGGGGCACTGTGAGCCGGGCCCGGGCCCTGCCCCTCGTCCCAGGCCCCGGGCCGCCCCCTTACCTGGCTTCACAGATGCCTCCACCACGCTCCAGGGGCTGCTCCTGCGCTGCCCGGTGATGAGGTCCTTCCGGAAGGGCTTCAGCCCATCAGCCACCAGGGTGTGCAGGGCCGGGCAGAGGGTGGTCAGCACCAGATGTCCCACATCCGGGCTCAACCGGCTATCCCCCAACTGGGCCTGGAGGCCACACAGTGGGGATGGGTCTGAGAGACCCCCAGCCTCCTTCCCACCAAGGGCGCCGTCATCCCCAGTGCTCCCCCAAACTGCCTTTACCTTCTGCACCAAGTTCCGGGCAGCCCCAAAGTGCGAGATGATTTTGTCCACAGAGGCACTGATGGCTATCAGGAGACCTGGCAGGGCAGGGGAAGAAGAACCGTCAAAGACCCACTCTCTTCCTGGGCATGGCAAGGGACCTCTCCCTGGTCTCCAGGAAAAGTAGATCAGGGGCACTGGCGTTGCCTATCCCGTGAAGCCTGGGAGGCAAGGGCCTGAATGAGGGGCAGTTCATTCAGAAAGCAGGGGTCAGAGGTCAGGGGCCAAGGGTCCTACCTTTCTTCTGCTCCTGCAGCTGGCCAGTCCCACTCTGGGCTTCTGCCATCCACAGCTGCTGCGCCCCGGGGACACCGGCGAACGACCAGGAACTACGAACTGAGGGAGGAAAGAAGGATGGGGTGACACTTACCGAGGGGTGCCTTCAGGACTCCGGGCTTCGGCACCCTGAGGGTCGGCAGCGCCCTGGGCCCTGAAGGCTCCGGAGCGCAGTCTCAGGAGGGAGGGAAACACCAGGCGACAGCTGGGCCCAGGCCCCCGAGGAGAAATCCTGCACAGATCCCGGGCGCTCACCGCCCCCGGGTTTCCATTTCCCTCCCCGCAGGGCCCAGTTCCCACCTCCTCACTCCCGGAAGTCCTCTCCTCGGGACTGCCGCGCGCACCTCCCGCCCTCCCGCGCTGGGACGGGCAGGGCGGGAGGTGACAGAGCAAGGGAAGGGAGGAGCAGCCCTGCGCCCCGCCCCGGGCCCCGGGTCCCGACCAGCCCGCCGAGAACCGGGGAGCACGTGGGGAGCCTGGACCAATGGAAAGACAGACAGACGGAAAAGGGAGGAGAGACGGAGGGAGACTGCACCCCAGGGTCGAGAGGCTAGAAGGTGCCGTAAAGGGGGAACCCGGGCCCAAGCCTGCACCCACGTGGGCGCCCCCTGCAGCCACGTGGGCCTGACCGCGTGGGGAGGCTGCGGCCAGAATCTCTTCCCGAGCAAGGTGGGGATCAGGCCCGAGCTGCAGGCGCCAAGAGATTCCACAGAGAATGTGATGCCAGTTCCTTAACCATGGACTTGCTGGGACCCCTGCCGGGCCTGGGCATGGAAGCCGAGGCAGCCCGCAGCCGCTACGCCCAGGTGGGCCAAGAAGGAAAGAGGCCGGGCCACCCAGCGGAGAGGGCGGCCACCCTCCCCTGGCCCGAAGCGCGGGTCAGGACTCCCCATAACCTCGGAACTCGCTTGGACTCCGCCCAGGCAGGGGGGCGGGGCCAAGCCCGGAGCGCCTCAAGGGGGGGGGCGCTCGGGGCTCAGCGAGGGGCGGGGCCTGCGGTGGGCGGGGCGGCCGGGCCGGAGGCGGGGCCTCGCGGCCGGCCGGGGTCCGTCTTACGTAGCCTGGGCGGAGGCGGTGGACTCCGGATCCAGCGGGCGGCCTTCGGCGGGCGAGGTGGCGGTGGCAGCGGGGGAGCGGGTACCTGGCGGGGTGGGGGAGCCGCGGCGGGGAAGGTGCTACTTCTGGGAAAGAGCGGGGACAGGAGCAGCGCCAGTTCGGGGCTGGCCAGGCAGGGCAGGGCCCCCCGAGCCGGAGGCGAATAGGCGCCCACCGGCGACAGGCGGACAGGCAGCAGCTGCTCGTCCGAGGGGCTCGGCGCCCCCAGCAGCCGCAGCCCGGCGCCGGGCCAGCTGGCCAGAGGCGCCAGGAGCAGAGACCCCGCTGCGCCCGCGCCCCCACCCTCCAACAGGGGGCGCCCGTCGGCCGAGAACCGGAAAACCAGGGGCCGAGGGAGCAGAAGGGGGCTGGCTGCAGGCGGGATTGGCCGGGCAGGCGCGCAGGGGGGAGGAGGGCAGCGGGACGGGCAGCCAGGCGAGGAGGGGCAGGAGAAAGAGGGAGCAAAGAGTTAGTCCCGTAACCCGATCGCCCGCCCCCTCCCCAGTCTCCCTTTCCCGGAGCGCTCCCTGGTAGAAGGGGACGGGGAGGGTGGGTGACACAGAAGGGAGGGGAGACAGGGGCAGGCTGGGGGCTCGGGAGGCCGTGGCGAGGCCCCCCCTCCCGTTACCTCCTGCGGCCTCTTACCCTCGAGGCCCGGCCGCGCGCGGGGCTCCTCCGGCTGGTGGGCGGCTGGGGCCTCCTCGCCAGCCGCGGGGCTGCCCGCCCTGCCCTCCTCGGGCTGCCCCTCCGCTATCGGCTGCAGCCCGGGTCGGTTCTTCTTCCTCCGGGGAGGGACAGGGGGGGGTGGGGGCCGGGGCGGGACCAAGGCCCAGCCAGCCGGGGGGTCTCGGGGCGGGACTGGCGGGGGCGGGGCCCGGCTTCGGGACCGGAGTTCCTTGAAGGTGGTGACTTCCCGAGGGGGCGCCGGGGAGCCGCTCAGCGACCCGGCGGGGGGCAGCTCGGTGTCGGGCGAGAAGACGATGAGCCAGTCGCTGCGGTCCCTCTTGGCCTGCGGCACTAGGGGCAGCCCCGGGCCCCGCTTGCGCTTCTGGGCCAGCTCGTGGAAGGACGTGATGGTCCGGTGGGGCGCCGGCTCCTCGCTGACGTCACTGCTCCAGCCTCCATCAATTTTCCCTGCATCTGTTTTCGAGCCAGAATCAGTTATCCCCGTGTTGGTTTTCCAGCTGGAGTCGAATTTTTCAGGTTCAGTGTTCCAGCCGGGGTTAATATTCCCGTTGGTTTTCCAACCAGAGTTATTGTTCTCGGCGATTTTCCAGCCGGCATCCGTTTTCTCCGTGTCGATTTTCCAAATGGGGTTGATTTTCCAACTGGGCTCCGTTTTCCCGACGTCAATTCTCCCATCCTCCGCGTCCGGGAGCTCGGAGGTGGGGAGGTCCTGCTCCTCGCTCTCTTCCTCTTCCTCCGGCCGTGGAGAAGGGGGCGCCTGGCAGGTGGTCAGGGCGTTGCAGTTGGAGTCCAGGCCAGGGCTGGCGGGGCAGGAAGCCCCGGAGCAGGAATCGGGAGAGCAGCAGAAGCTGTCCGGGGAGCAGGCGCCACGGCCTGCGGAAGCCGGCGCGGAGCCCTGCTCCAGGGGGCCGAGGCTGGCCTGGGGGTGGGCGTCCTCGTCTCCAGGGAGGTCCCTCGAGTAGACTGAAACGGGGGACTCATCGGGGCTAAGATCTGAGCAGGAGCTGAGCGAGGAGGAGCAGCCCGGGTCTGAGGGCGAGGCAGCCCCCTCATCCTCCTGGGTCGGGTCCTGCCGGTTTTCTAGGCTCGGCCCGTGCTCCTGGCAGCATCGGCAGGGCACAGCGGGGCTATTGGAATTGGCGTCCACCAGAGTCCCACTGCAGGGGGCCCTGCTCTCCTTGCCCCCGGTGTCCCCTGGAGGAGGAGGTGTGCTCAGGGGCCCCTCCCGGAGCTCAGGGCGGCGGGACAAGTGCAGGCCCAGGGAGACGTGCTGGAGGTGGATGTGGTTGAGGTTGCAAAGTAAAGCCCTCTGAGGGGACAGCATGGTGCGGCGGCGGCGGGATGGCCTCCAGAGAATCAGGAGGGTCGGGCCTCCACCTGACCACCGCAGATGCAGATCTAGAAGACAAGGGTGGCGAAACCCAGCCAGTGAGGGCGCGGCCGCGGGAAGGACACCGAGGTGACCCAAGGCCGGAGCAGGCCTGCGAAGACGCCAGGTGCCACGGACGATATTTAAATGAGGTGCAAATCCGCATCGATTGGCCATTAGTTTCCACTGCAGTGTTTGAGGGTGGAGTCGAATGTAACCCCCGGGGAATGGTGCGGGGAGGGTCAGAGAATGCGGCTGCGCTCTGGATCTTCTCGGGGGGTGCGGGAGCTTGGAAGAGACTGGAACCCCCAATGGGCCCCCGGGTCCTCTCTGCATTAGTCTGGCCCTGCCCCCAAGCCTGCCTCTCGCTCCTAGAGGAAGGGGCCAAGGGAGGCCCCGCCCGGATGCTCTGAAATGGGGCCGGGGCAATGAGCTGCATCTGCATGGTTAATGCAAGAATGGGGCGGGGGGCAGGGGGCAGGGAGAGAGCAGCAGTCAACCCCACTCCGCATCGCCAGGCCGCCCGGACCCACCCTGCCCGGCTCCAGCCCCAGCCGCGGTGCACCCTCACCCCGCCCGGAACGCTGGTATGTGGGGCCATTCTCTCCCTACATCTTTATCACCCAGCCGCCACCCACCTTCTCTTTTATGGCCCCCCTCTCCCGCCCCATCCCGCCAGCCCCGGTGGTCCATCCATCCATCCACGCCCACGGGTCCTCACCAGGGTCCCCCGGGCAACCGGGCTCGTCCGCGGCTCGCGAGGTCCCCGCCCAGGCCGGCTGAGACCGCACCGGAGGGGGAGGGCGGGGCGTGGGGACAGCCGGCGCTGCGCAGCCGCGCCCCTTCGCGCATGGGCGTGACAAGGCTCCAGCCCGCCCCCCAGTGCTTGACGTCCAGCCTTTGTCACCCCCTTAGACCCAGCTCTCGGCTTCCTGATGTGTCCCTGGTGCCGAGGCCCGGGGGGCGGCTTCCGCGGACTCTCTCCTCCCCACCTCCCACCTCCCCTCCCATCCTGAGGCCATTGAGGCCATTCTGGGCCCGGGCAGGGCCAGGCCCGGGCTGGCAGGCGCGCGAACGCAAACAGAAGCACAGGAAGGTTGGACTGATTTATTAAGTGCCGCCCTCGCCGTCTAGGTCACTTTTTCCGCTTGTAGATCTTCTGGGCCAGCCCCAAGAAGATCGCCGGGGGCAGGGGCTCAGAGTGCTGCTCGATGAGACCCAGAAGGCGGCTGTAACTGTCCTCCTCGTACTGCGTAAAGGCAGCAGGCAGCTCCAGCTCCTCGTATAGCGCCTTCACCCGGGCCACCTTCTCGGCCTCCTTCTGCCCATAATTCTCCTAGAAGGGGTTGGGAGCAGGAAGGTGGGCTTAGCCGACCCCCAGGACCCCCAGGATCCCTCCACCCACTTCCTCCCCATATCCAGAAGATCTCTAAAGCCATTTGCTCCATTCTTGCCTCCAGTTTCAAGTGTCTCTGTGTCAAGATCCCGAACCTCCCTTTCCCCATCCCAGATGGTCTCAATTTCCTCTACTTTAACTTTAGCACCACTGGTATTTGGGGCTAGATAATTTTTGGTTTTGGGGGTTGTCCTGTGAATTACAGGATCTTTAGCAGCGTCCATGGCCTCTACCCGCAGACACCAGTAACATACCCCCAAACACACACTCTGGGGTTGTTACAACAAAAATGTCTGCAGGCACTGTCAGATGTCCCCAGGGGAAAAGCAATCATTCCAAGATGAGAACCACTCTCTTCTACCCCCTTTCTTAGCAGCTCTGGAACCCACAGCCCTCTGCTGGGTACCTTCAGGATCTGGCGCTGTTCTGGAGAGGCCCTTTGCAGACACTGAACCACCAGCCAGCTGCACTTGTTGTCTTGGATGTCAGTGCCAATCTTGCCAGTCACGTTGGGGTCCCCAAAAAGATCAAGGTAATCATCCTGGGCAGGGGGGGCAGAAAAGGAGGGATGAAGAGACTTCCCGGGGCAGGGGAGGAGAGTGGGTCCCTATTCTCTGCCAGTGTCTCATGCCTTCCTACCTGAATCTGAAAGTACTCTCCCATCTCCAGCAGGATCTTCTTGGCACTGGCATGTTCCTTCTCCCCGTCAATGCCCACCTATAGGGAAAAGAGATTGAGAAGCAGAGCCCTGAGGTCTCTTCACCTTCCTGGCTGCTTCCTCCTCGCTTGGGGTCTCCTACTGCAAACCCCAAACCTCCTCTCCTTCCAGATGACCCTGGCCCCCTGGCTGGGCTGTCTTCCTGGGAGTCAGAGCAGGGATGCCCCTGCCCACTTTAAGAACCCATTCTGGAGGCCCTCAGGCCATCTTCTCTTCTCTCATAAGTCTCAGTCCCCTAAGTCACTCTGGTCCCTCTTCCCAATCTTTTTGCCACTTCCACCTTCTTTCAGGATGAAAAAGGGACTTTTGGGGAAGCAAGGTCAGGGTAGTCAGTTACTCCCATTAGCTGCCTTGGAATGCCAGAATTATCTCCTCCTTACTCCTATCTAGATTCAGATGCAAGGTTTACTGTTCTCCTACCATGGGCTGAGTACTTTCCCGTCCCTTGCCTCAGTTAATCTGCATAATAACCCTAGAGGTAGGGATTTTATCCTCATTTTACAGCTGAGGACAGACTCAGAGAGATTACGTGACTTGCTCAGTGTCACACAGCCATTCACTGGTGGAACCAGGTCATCCAAAATCGTCTGTTCTATGCCTCCTGTCGGAAAGCCCTCATCCACAGGAGCGAGGAGGGGGCTGGGAGGGAAGAACGACGCTCACCAGGTACATGGCCGCAGCTACAGGAAGGTAGAAAGAGTAGAAAGCGGTCTTGTACTTGACAATGGATTTGTACCTGAGTAGGGGAAGAAGATAAACTCTTTAGAAGGGCACTGCCCGCCCCGGGACCCCCCTCACTGTCCAGACAGGGTTCCTGCTGCCACTCGCCTCTTTTCAGTGAATCTGCCAAGATCCACGTTGCCCTGGGGGGCTGTGAGGAGGTCCAGCGTCTGTCCAATCTCAGTCTGATAGGAACTCTGAGGAGGAGGACGAGGGCCCGTGAGCTGGGCCATCCCCCAGGACGGGCCACGTGGACTTCTTAGGCCCCACATCCCACACCAGCTGACGACAGGGCGGAGTCAGACCCGGAGTAGGAAAGAGAGAAGGCCCCAGCTGGGGCTGAAAAGACCCTCAAGGCCCGTCTTTATACACGCACACACCCTCTTTTCTCACCCCTTCTTCCAACCACACAGAGAGAGAAGCCCTTCCTGCCATCACCATCACCCTTCCCAACTCCCTCCTGGCTCTCTTTCCCCTTCCAGGCAGCCCTAGGTGTCTTCTGTGCCCTGAAACGAGCTAGAGGACACTGTCCAGAGAGGCCAAGGCTAGCGCTCAGCCCCTGGGAAGCACACCTGCAGGAAGAGCTCGATCAGGTTCAGGTAATAGGGCTGTTCCCGGCAGTAGAGCTTCAGCAGGCGGTAGATACACGCCTCCAGCAGCAAGGCGTCATTGACAGCGTCCAAACCTACGCCTGGCTGGCAGGGGACAGAGGAAGAGGAGCACTCAGGCGCTGGGTCTGTGGCCTAGGCTCGTATCGAGAACAGTCGCCTCAAGCATGTCAATCAGGCTGTTATGTAACCACGTCCCTGTGACCTCTTCCCATGCCCACTGCTCCCTTCCTGTCTACTTTACCTTCTGATACCAGCAGAGCTGCCCCCGTCGGGTGAGGGATGAATCCATGATGTCATCTGCCACCAGGAAGAAAGCTTGGAGCTAGGAAGAGAAACAAGTGGGATGAGACCCCCCCAGGGCCCCTTACTGTTCATCCTACCAGGCAGAGGGGCTTTTGATGAGCTGAGGAGGCTGGGGTGTCTGTTCTATGCTGTGGGACCTTGGAAAGTTCCACAACCTCTTTGGTTCACTCCCCACCTGTACAATGGTACTGAAACACTCTCCAGTTGTCAGAGTAAGAGACTTAGCCAGACCTCTGGCATCTGTAGACAGTGAGCCCTACATAATCCCTGGTGCCAGGGAGATGATGCAGCACCTCCGTATGATGCACCTTTCTCTTGACAAAAAGTTCGGCGAACACTTAGGAATAAGATTTCTTCGTGCAACTTGACTTGACCTGACTTCTTAGGCGAGCGAAAGCTAGTCCTGCATGGTTCCAGGCACTCTGCTTAAACGCCCCGATGACGAGGGCACAGCCCCACCTCAGGGAGCCTGGGTGGGCGTGCAGGGCTAACGGGAGGATTCCGGTACCTTCACCTGTGGGTACTGGTTCTGAACTGAAGGTCACTGAAGACGTCTGTTTTCCCGAGAACTTGTGAACTCTTTGGAGGCAGGGACGATGTTGACTCTCTTAGCATTTCCAGAGGCTAGCACAGTAGTACCCCAAGAGTGGGCACTCGATAAGTGCTTGCCAAATGAATAAAGTCTGAAAAACCCTAATGCCTCCCATACTTCTTGCAACCAACCTACTGATTCTGGTTCCTTAAGCATTTTCAGGACACCACCCTGATCCCTGTGTGTCTATGGGGTCTGCTTTGCTCAGAGGAAGGCCCGGCACTGCCTACTGACTCAGGTGTGGGCAGTGTGGAAGGGGCCAGCACAACCACTGCTCCTGCTCCAGGCACAGTCCCTGGGGAAGGAAACACCTGTTCTCACTTTTACCTCTGACCTCACAGGGAGGGGGGGGGCGGTTCGCTTTCCAATCAGAGTCACAGGTTTGATTTAGATGGTGTTTATTTGGAGTGGCATAGCTACCCCTGCAAACCACCCATCCACCTCCTCTTCCAAGGGGAGACTGCAAGAGCAATCTGGTTTCAACCACTGCCACTCAACTAAGATTGTCTCAAAAGGGCTTGGGGGGCGGCGGACTTGGCCCAGTGGTTAGGGCGTCCGTCTACCACATGGGAGGTCCGCGGTTCAAACCCTGGGCCTCCTTGACCCGTGTGGAGCTGGCCCATGCGCAGCGCTGATGCGCGCAAGGAGTGCCGTGCCACGTAGGGGTTTCCCCTGCAGCCTGCCCAGGAATGGCGCTGCACACACGGAGAGCTGACACAACAAGATGATGCAACAAAAGAAAACACAGATTCCTGTGCCGCTGACAACAACAGAAGCGGACAAAGAAGATGCAGCAAATAGACACAGAGAACAGACAACCGGGGTGGGGGGGAAGGGGAGAGAAATAAATAAATATTTTTTACAAAGGTGGGGGGGCTTGGGGGAGTGGATGAAGCTCAGTGGTTGTGCGCCTGCTTCCCCAATATGAGGTCCTGGGTTCAATCTCCGTTACTTCCTAAAAACAACAAACAAATGGAAAAACCAGCTCTCAGTGGGGAATGGATGGAGCTCAGCAGTTGAGTGCCTGCTTCCCATGTGCTAGGTCCTGGGTTAAATCACCAGTTCCTTGTTTTTAGGAGGTAAATGCTGAAACAGAAGGTGAGGAAGAAGGAGAAGATAGAAGCAGGAAGTATTACAAAAAGTACCCCTGGGAAAAAGAATGGTGACGGGAGGAGTAAGAATTCAAAGGGCATCTTGGGGAGGAGTTAGATGAAAGTGCAGTCCACCTGTGCCTTGCTTTTGTGTTTATGTGACCATTAAACCTCCTGATGGCACGTTTAAAAACAACACTTCCAGGTGAACTAAGGGCAGGCAAGGTTAAGAACCCTGATCCCACCGTGAGGCTGCCTTCCCTGGCCCCCGTAGCTCTGCTCCTCTGCTTCCCTCCTTGCCCATCATTTTCAGGTTTGTGGACTCTTCAGCCCCTCCTGATCCCTAGAGAGACGTCCTGTCACCCAGGGCCCTCTGCCTGGCCCTCTCCCCCAGTGACGCCACCTTGCATTACCTCCTTGGAGGTAAATCCCTCTATCTCCAGGCCCATCTCACTTCCAAGCTCCAGACTAGAATTTCCAGTCCCTATAGAACAGGCAGCTCCACTTGCTCTGCCCTTGGCAAGAATGCAGCACAGCAACTCTGAGCCATCACATCCTCCTCGCACCAACTGCTTTTCTCCTCGCAGTCCTCCCGGTCACTCTAACCAGGAGCCTCAGCACCATCTGTTCCCCTTCACCCCTACCACACCCAGTCATCCCCAGTCTGTCTGAGCTCACCGTCACCCCCCTCCGGACCTGGCACCCTTTATGGAATCCAATCACCTTACCACAGACAAAGCCTTTAGGCCAAGCCAGCAAACCAAACACCTTCAAAGCCAGGCAAGCTGGGTGCAGGAGAGGAGGGCACCGGGGCTAAACCAGGGAGGGGCGCACACAGGGGAATGCGTGCCCTGTCTTAGGGAAGCGGCCTCCACTCAGCTTTAGCTGTAGCTTCAGCCAGTTGCTGCTCTATGGGAATGTGGACCCAGATCTTGCAATTTTCTAAGTGATGCTAGAAATCCCTGTTTTATGTGAAATATCTACTTTGTTACTTCGAGAGCTTCATTTTAAAGCATTTTCAAAAAACTATCGGTAGGCTGCCAGTCTTTAATCTCTGCTTTAGAATAATCTTCTGGGAGGACTGTGTCACTTTTATGGCTGTCCTCTGCTCAGGGGAAAGAGCTGATGCCTCTCTGCCCAGTTTCACAACTGGTCTACAGTTCAAATATGCACCTAACGGCAAAAGAGGCTCCCCACATTTATTAACTCCTGGAGTGATTCACCCTGTCAAAATCTGGCTGGAGCACATTGCAGAGGCACAGAAACCCAAGCACAACCCAGGATCCGGCTTCAGGCCCATCCTTCCTCTTCCCCTCCTCACCCTCCAGGGCACCCATTTCCAGCAAACCCCTCTCACCAGCTCCACACACCAGCCCACTGTCAGGGCCCGCTGGAGACTGTCAGCATCCTGCTTCTTTGGCTCCTCCAGCTCCTTGAACACTGCCAGCACCGTCAAACCCCGGTTGTACTTGCCTCCAATGACATTGTACTCCAGGACCTGGGGGGCCGGGTGGAGGGGCAAAGGGTCAGGGTCCACACAGCAGCTCCTCTGAAAGTTCTCCTTGCCCTTTTCCACTTCCAGCCACCACTTAACTTTATGTTCCCCAACCCCGACTCCTGCCCCAGTACATTTAAAAAGCCTCCACAAGACAGATTAAAATCTGCTCCCAAGTCCAATTAGGGCTTGAACCGTGCTATGGGAATGGCGGACTTGTTCCCATCCCTTCTTCTCAAGTTCCTTCCCCACCCCACCTCTCCCGGATTTCCCTTTCAGAACGCTTCCTCCTACCCACAGTTCAATCCATCTGTAAATGAAAAGCCTCCCTCACTATATTAAAGACACGACCCCTCCAAAGTCAGGCAAGGGGAGCTTGGGGGACCCATACCCTCATTCCTCCAGTGATGTCCCCTCCCCCTGGGGTCTCTCTCACTTGGTCCTCTGCTGCCCTTCTCACAACCAGGTTTAATTCAGTGGGATGACCTCCCTTTTAGTCCCCATCCCTGAGTAGACAGAGCCCCCCCCCTTTTCCTTAGTTCTTTCAGACAGATGAGACAGACAACCCAATACAAAAGAATGTTTACTAGCTACTCCAAGAGAATGAAAGGAAAAGAATTAGGCACCCCAAGAATCACAGCAATAGCAACAGTGCAAGTCCTACTGCAGGGGTGTCTGATGCTACAGTAACTTCATTCAGGCCCCAGGGAGGCGGGACGACATCTGCCTGCCTTCCTCCCAGCTCCCTTATGAGGGACAGCACCTTATGATTTCTGGACAACTAATCCCCTTTCTCACCCAAGTCAAAGACTCGCCAGGCTCAAGGCTTCTAGCCCCACAACAGAGCAGTGTGGAAGGCCTGCCTCCCATCGGAGCCCACCTACCCAGGCTCTGCCCCCTCCAGAGCACACTCAGAGTCACTCAGGCAAAAGTCTCCTCCCACACTTGTCAGAAGTCCCCCCCAAAGCACTGCAGAATCCCACCAATTCGGCTTACTCCTTCCATTCACTCATCCCTCACCTCCTTCAGTCGGGCAAAAGCATCCCCTGTCTCTGGATGCCCCACCTCGTCCTCGGTCAACACCTTGACAATCTGGGAGAAGTGCTGGATGAAATTCTGCTTTTCTTGGGCATAAGCATCTGATTTCTTGTCTCCATTCATCCTGAAGGAGGAGTAAAGTGCTCTGGGGAGAGGGTGCACAAGTCAGAAGCCTGATCAGCTACTCCCCTCCCCTGGACCCCTCACCTCCAGCACACTCACCGTGGCGCCTCTGTACACACTTGGCACCAGCGGCGGGCACTGTGCCAGGCCCCCGGGACTGGGTACCCCCTCAACAGGGCCGGCCGCGGGTGCCGCTGCAGGGAACCGCGCCGCCTCTCCCTGGGCGCCCGGCAGGGGGCTGGCAGCAGGAAGGCTCCCACAGATCTCAGCCAGCGGGGCGGGGGCATCGTGGAGGTAGCATGGGGAGGGGGCACCGAGCACTCCCTGCAGGGGCAAGGACCGAAGGCAGATGCACCGTGGCAGCTCCCGGGGTCATCCCCACCCCAACCTTTTACTTCCTGACCCAGAATGCCCCGCCCTCTCGTGAGCTGAGCTTGAGAGGACACTTGGAGAAAGAAGTAAATGCAGGGAGCAAAATGTGTGGCTGAGTGAGACCCGCCAACTGATCACCGCTTAAAACACGAAACCCAGCACGGAATGCTTTCAAGGCTGCGTGCGCAAGGCTGGGGCAGGAGGCGGGACAGAGGGAACGATCCCAGGACTAGGCGCCAGGAGAAGTTTTAAATCGCTCTTATTTCACAGAGCCCGAAGCGAGGATCGAAGCGGGGAGGATGGTCGGGCAGCGGCGGAGCCGAGTCTAGAACCCAGGCTCCCCTGGCAGGAGGTGGAGGGGGGCAGGCAGGCTCCCAGCGCGGGAGGGGAAGGCCTGGGGCAGAACCCGTGGTGCGGAGAGCATGTGGTCTGCGACAGCAGGACCCGGCACCCGAGCCGCACGGGGTTCGCCAGGACTGCGCTGAGAGCCTCTTCGCAGAGGAACCCGAGTGGACCGGGGGAAAGGCCGGAGTCCGGGAAGTGGGAGCGCCGGGACCCGCACGGGCAGGGCGCGGGAGTTTCCAGCCGGTCGGGACCGCCGAGCCCCAGGGCGCAGGGACCCCGGCCAAGTGACCACCAGAGTATCGCTAAGAGAAGAGGCCGGGTCTCGAGCCCCGGTCCCGGCGCCGCACCTCCTCTCACCTGGCTCTGGATGCTGGCTCTCGCTTGGTCCAGACTGTTAGCGGGGCACTCCTAAGAGGCGAGCCCGCCCCGCGCTTGGCTCTCTGGGCCGAGTAGTTCTCGATCTCCCCTCACCCAGGGGCCAGAGGGCGTGGCTGGACTACAACTCCCGGCATGCCGCGGGCCGGGCCGCCGACGCGATCCGGCGAGTCCGCCGGGCGGAGGCTGATTGGCTGCTTCCCCTGGTGTGAGCGTGGGGCCCTGAGACCGCCGGCCAGTGAGAGCGCGGCGCCCTGCTGTGTCGCTCGCGGGCGGCGCCACCTGCCAGCCCCGCCGCGGGGGGGAGTTGGTTGGAACCCGCTCCGCGAGGAGCTGGGACGCCCCGGGCTGGGAACGCCCCGCGCTGGCTCCGCGTACCTCCCAGCTGTCAGCCTCTGTCCGCACGTTCCCTTTCATTATCTGCCTGTTCAGCTAATATTAGGCATGTTGGTAAAAGCCCGGCACATCGTTAACTTCTCTGTTCCTCAATTAACTTAACCTCCCTGAAACTAGCTCTCCTCATCTGTGAAACAAAGATACCAGTACTGTGAGATAATGTACAAAAAGTGTCCTGAGAGCTCGAGAAACGGCAACTACGCAACTACGATGTTTGACAGCTTCAGTGTTTCACAGGTAAAACTCAAAGCTGACCCTAGAAGCCTCATCCCTCAACGCACAGCCTACCAGCTCCTTCAGGATAAGCCCTAAAGGAGACCATTTACTCAGGTCAACCTGCAAAGACTGCGGTGTTTTCTCCCCCCCCCCCCCCCCTTCTTTCTTTTCTTTCCTTTCTTTTGTTTCTTTCTTTCTGTTCCATTGTGTTATGTTAGCTCTTGGCATTCAAGGAAAGCTCTATAATAACACTGGCTGGATACAAGGTTAAGGAACAAATCCTCAGAGTCTAAATTCCAGTGATAACATGTTAAAAGAACAAAATGTCCAGGTTTCGAGAAAAGGTTACAAAACAAACAAAGAAACAGGACACAATGTCCCAGGCAAAGGCCGTCAATGAGAAGCCATCAATGGCTAATCGATTGGAAGCCACCAATAAAAAGGACCAAACCTGAGACATACCAAAGACTTTAAGATTTATTTTTTTATTTACACCCACCCCCCCCCCCCCCAGTTGTTTGCACTCGCTGTCTGCTTATCTTCATTTTAGGAGGCACTGGGAACTGAACCCAGGATGTCCCATACAGGAGGGAGGCACCCAATCTCGTGTGAACCACATCCACTCCCTGCTTCTTGGGTCTCTCGTTGCATCTCCTCATTGCATCACACCGGCCCATCTTGTCAGCTCACACTGTCTTGCTTGTCTTCTTTAGGAGGCACCAGGAGTCAAACCCAGGACCTCCCATATGGTGGTGGGGACGGGGGAGGGCACCAACTGCTTGAGACACATCTGTTTCCCCAAAGATCTTTTAAAAATGGTCCTGAATATGCTCAAAGACATGTGGTCTATCCTGGAGAAAGATCCATGGGCACTTGAGGAGAATATATAACCCGCTGAATTTGGATGCAATATTCGGTATTTGTCTGTTAGGTCTGACTTATTTATCATATTGTTCAAGTTCTCTGTTTCCTTGTTGATCTTCTCTCTAATTGTTCTATCTAATGATGTGAGTGAGGTGTTGAAGTCTCCAACAATTATCATAGAGATGTCGATTTCTCCCTTCAGTTTTGCCAAAGTTTGTCTCATTTATTTCCCTCTATGTCTTCCTGGTGGATTGTCCCTTTTAATATATGATGGCCTTCTGTATCTCTTATAACTTTTTTGCAATAAAGTCTCTTTTGACTGATATTAGTATAGCTACCCCTGCTCTTTTTTGGTTACTATTCACGTGGAGCATCTTTTTCCAACCTTTCACTTCCAGCCGTTTTGTATCCCTGGATCTAATATGAGTTTCTTGTAAGCAACATATAGATGACTCATGGTTTTTTATCCCTTCTGTCAGCCTCTATCTTTTGATTGAGGTTTTAATCCATTCACATTCAATGCTATTACTGCAAATGCACATTTACTTCCACCAGTTTTTCTTTGGTTTTCTTATGTTATATCATATTTTTGTCTGTCTCTTTAGTCTTTTGGTTAGCCTTTCTGCTATTCTTTATTCTATACTCTCCTCCAAGCTTCTCTCTCCTATGTTTTTCTTTCAGGTTCTAAGATTTCCTTTAATATTTCCTGCAAAGGTGAATTCTTTTTGCAAACTCTCTTAGTTTCTGTTTGTTTGTGAATATTTTATTCTCACCTTCACATTTGAAGGACAATTCTGTTGGGTAAAGATTTCTCGGCTGGCAGTTTTTCTCTTTCAGTATCCTAATTGAATCACAGCACTGTCTTCTTGCCTACATGGTTTCTGAAGAGAAATCTGCGCAAAGTCTTACTGGACGTTCCTTATATGTGATGGTTTGGTTCTCCCTTGCTGCTCTGAGAATTTTCTCCTTATCTTTGACATTTGACATTCTGAGTAGTATGTGTCTTGGAGTAGATATGTTCAGGTTTATTCTGATTGGGTTATGGTGCATTTCTTGGACATGAAATTTTATTTTTTTCACGAGGGTTGGGGAATTTTCAGTTGAAGAAATTCAATTTCTTCAAATACTCTTTCTGCCCCTTTTCTCTTCTCTTCTACTACTGGAACTCCCATGACATGTATGTTGTTGCATTTTGTGTTGTCATTCAACTTTCTGAGCCCCTGCTCCATTTTTTCATTATTTTCTTTCCTCAATTTTAGCTGTGCTGTCCTTGGCATCACATTCTTTCTTCTATCATTTTGAGTCTGCTATTGTATGCCACCTAATGTGATGGGCCTTTTTTCTGTTTTGCTTTGTTTCGGGGGGGGGGGGTTTGGTTGCATGTGCTGTTTAATGGGTGCTGTGTGCCCAGTGCTGCTCTCAGCCACAGGGAAGCCCTCAACCCCCAACTGCTCGGCCAAGCAGAGGCCTCGCAGGCCAGCAGGTTCCCAGCCCCATCAGAAGGGACCCTTGCCCCTTCCCCAGGGCAGCAAACAGCCTCTAATGTGTTTTTTATCTCACTGATTGTGTCTTTCATTCCCTTGAGCTCTGTTACTTTTCTGTTCAGGACTTCAAATTCTATGTGCTTGCTCAGTGTCTTCTTGATGTCATTTAACTCTTTAACCATATTTTCTTCCAACTCATTAATTTGGTTTTGGAAATTTATGCAAATCTCGCTGATTAGTTCTCTCAAGTTCTGCATCTCTTCTGGGGCTATGATAGTACCCTTTTCTTGGGCTATCTCTTCCATTTTCTTAGTATGGCTTATAATTTTTTGCTGATATCTAGGCATCTGATTAAGATGTCGTTTACTCAGATGCTCAATTTCTTCCTCTTTTGTAGGGATTTAGGGGCAGGAGGCTGTGTGTTACCACTGCTCTTTGATTCTTGGCTCGATCTGGATTGTTAGGATTGTCCTGCTGATTGCTGAAACTGGGCACTGGACCCAGTAATTGGTTGTATACTCACTTCCTAGGGCCTTGGGGAGCAAGGCTATAGAGGCCAGAAAAAACTTCTCCTAGTTTTATTTTCTCACTTCCACTTCCTTAGTTTATCGGCAGATGGCAATCTTTGGCAGCTCTCAGTTCAGTGCCTAGTCAGAGCTTATTTGTTGCAACACAGACCAGATCAACATGATAGAGCTTCCTGTCTGGAGGCTAACAGCCTTGTAATTCAAACTTTCTTAGAGACAGTTCTCCAGCCTCCTGGCAGTCCCCTCCCTTTTCCTGGCTAGGAAATATTTCCACTCCCCACTGAGTCCTCAGCAATCAGTCCTGGTTAGTAGAGAAGGAGATTATGAGATTCATATATCTTTAGCCCCTTGTTGGCTCCCAAAGCAAACAATGGCGTGAGAATTCTTTCTTTTTTTTAAAGATATGGTTTTTTATTTCTCTCCCCTTCCCCCTCAACCCCCCCCCCATTGTTTGCTCTCTGTGTCCATTTGCTGCGCATTCTTCTTTGTCCTCTTCTGTTGTTGTCAGCGGAACAGGAATCTGGTTTCTTTTTTTGTTGTTGTCATCTTGTGTGTCAGATCTCCGTGTGGGCAGCACCATTCCTGGGCAGGCTGCATTTTCTTTCGCACTGGGCGGTTCTCCTTACGGGGCACACTCCTTGCGTGTGGGGCTCCCCTACGCGGGGACACCCCTGTGTGGCACGGCACTCCTTGCGCGCATCAGCACTGCACATGGGCCAGCTCCACACGGGTCAAGGAGGCCCGGGGTTTGAACTGCGGACCTCCCATTTGGTAGGCGGACGCTCTATCCATTGGGCCAAATCACTTCCCAGATGGATAAGTTCTGGTAATGGAAGGAGGTGAAGGTACCACAACATTGTGAATGTGATTAATCCTACTGAATGGTATGCTTGGAAGTGGTTGATATGAGAAAGTTTGTGTAGTCTATGTTCCCACACACACACATACACACACAACTAAAGAGACACTGACAATGGGACAAAGGCAGTTCATGATCCTGCATGGGAATCTAACAAGAGAGACAAAAAGACTCCAAAGGACATTATTGGGCAAGCGGATGTAGCTCAAGTGATAGAGCTTCCACCTACCATATAGGAGGACCTGGGTTCAATCCCAGGGGTCTCCTGGCAAAAAGTCAGAGAAAGCATGCCCACGCGGCAAGCCAGTACCTGCATGAGTGCCCGCATGGTGAGCCAGTGCCCGCGCAAGTGAGTCATGCAGCAAAATGATGATGCATCAAAAGAGAGACAAGGGGAGAGTCAAGGTGAAGCGCAGCTGAAACCAGGAACTGAGGTGTTGCAATTGACAGGACACCTCTCTCCCCATCAGAGGTCTCCAGGATCGAATCCTGGTGAATCCTAGAGGAGAGAAAATGAGAAGAGAAGACAACACAGACAGCAAAAACAGCAGGGTGGGAGGAGGGGAAGGGGGGAAAATAAATAAATAAAGTCTTAAAAAAAATAAAGGACATTATTGGGGAGCAGATGTGGGTCAAGCACTTGGGTGCCCACCTCCCACACGGGCATTCCCAGGTTCGGTTCCTGGTGCTGCCTAAAGAAGATGAGCAGATGCAATGAGCTGATTTAATAAGCTGATGCAATGAGCTGTGAACAAGCAGACGTAGCAATCAGGGAACAGATATGGCTTAAGCGGGTGGGCACCTCCCTACCAGAGGGACATCCTGGGTCATCCTGGGTTCGGTTCCTGGTACCTGCTAAAGAAGATGTGCAGATACAATAAACAGATACAACAAGCAGAGACAATGAGCAGACAAGGGAGCCATCTCAGGGAGGGGAAAGTTGAAAAGAGAACAAGTACATTATTGGGACACATGAAAAACTGGAATATAGACTGTAAGCTTTATTTCAATGTTAAATTTCTTGACCTTGATAATTACACTTAAAGTGGTTACATAAGTGAATATCCTTGTCCTTTGGAAATGTACATGGCAGTATTAGATATTCTAGGAACATGATGCATACAACCTACATTCAAGTGTTCTGAAAAATGGATTGATAAATAGACATTGTGGCAGTTTGAAATTATTTTATGAATCCCAAAAAGAGAACTAATCCTTTCCTGTGAGACCGTTGTGACTGGATTCCGTCAGTGAGGCCTAACTCAAGGTGAGTCTCTGCCCTCTTGCTGGGTCTGATCAGAAAATGGAGACAGAGAGAGACGCACACAGACCACGGGAGCTGCCATGTTTAATTCTGCGCATGAGCAAGAAAAGGCTCCAGTTTTGCCCACAGCAGAGCTGCAGGGAGAGAAGTTCCCAGACGCTCAAAGAGCTGAGGCCCAGGGAGGAGGCCTGGTAAGAGACAGCCCTGGGCCAGGTCTGCCTCCAGCGGCAGAGAGGCAGAGACCTCGGGCGAGCCCGGGCGTCTTTGCTCCCCACGTGGCAGCTGCCTCTGAGAAAGCACCTCTCGTGGTGCCTGGAGCTGGACTTTTCACAGTGCTGGAACTGTAAGCTTTTATCCTAAATAAGTCCCCTTTATAAAAGCCAATTCATTTCTGGTAGTTTGCAACAGTATCCTTTGGCTGACTAAAACAGACAGGTAGGTAGGTAAGTAGAAAGATGGAAGGAAGGAAGGAAGGGAGGGAGGGAGGGAGGGAGGGAGGGAGGGAGGAGGAAAGAAAAGGCAAAGGTAAAAAAAAAACAGAAAAGGCAAAGGTTGCAAAATGTTAAAATTGGTGGAGCTGGGTAGGTGGGGGTATAGGGGTATCGCAGGTGTATGTTGGAGTTCTATCTGTGGGGTTTGTATTACTTTTGTAATTGTCCTACAAGTTTGAAAGTATTTCAAAATAAAAAGTTATTGTGCATACTGGGAGAGGAATTAGTGGGACATCCAGGCAAGTGTCACTACAGAGCAAATCACAGTACAGCTGACAGGGTGTAACATTGGCTATTACTTGGCTGGATTGGGTTTGCCAAGCCCATCTGGGGAAGGAGTCCCTAAGTAAAAAATATCAACTTTAAAGGAAATTAGAGATGAGGCCATTTGAGCCCTAGGTGTTAGGAAAAGGCACAAATCTCGGCTGAAAGGAAGGACATTCAGACTCGTTTCCCTATCCTATTCCAGGAGGATCCTCCCTCCCAAATCATCTCATTCTTCCCATTCAGCCCCAGGCACATCTGCATCATTTTTTAAAACAAATCAATTTTATTGATACGTATCAATAAAGTATACAATTCATCCAAAGTGTACAAACAGTGGTATTTAGTATAATCAGTTGTGTGTTCATCACTTCAATCATATTAGAGCATTTTCATTATTTCAATAATAATAATAAAAACAGACAAACAAACAAGAAAATTCCTACCCTCTCAATCTCTGTTTCCCCTGCTGTACATAGCTACCATTTCTGGCTATTCTTGCACAATTATTTATTTGTTTATTTAGCAGTTTTAGTGAGATATATTCACACACCATACCATCTACCCAAAGTGTATAATCAACGGCTTCAGTATAATCCCAGTGTTATGCATTCGTGACCTCAAAAATTTTAGAACAATTTCATTGCTCCAAGAAGAACGACTCCACGCCCGCATGCCTTTTGCAGCCCTGCTGCGCTGAGGCCATTCAGATCCCAGAGCTGCATTTTGCAGCGGGTGCAGCTCTCAGAAGGGGATCCAAGGCCAGAGACGCAAGCTGGAGCCGGGAGCCCAGCGTGGGGCAGTGCCCTGAGCAGTCTGGGTGGGTGATGGGTCCAGAGCCTTCTCTTTTTCATTCTCTCCACAAATAACCCTATTTACCCTGTGGCTACGGAGTCAGCTGTTCTGACCCTGCACTTTCACACCTGCTGTTTCCCCGACTCCTCCCGGCGGCACTGTGCAGGTAGTGAAGGCAGAGCCGCGCCCACAATCAGCTTCCTCCCTCCTAACCTGCAGGTGGTTCTCTCACTCCCCGGAGCCTGTGGATCCTCCCCGCAGCCCACCTCTTCTTCCCTTGCCCTTTGCCAGGACCCCGCCTCCCGCTCTCCCTCTCCAGGCCTGGCTTCCTCTGGGGGTGGAAAGAAAAAGAGGACTTAGCAAAGGAGATG
The DNA here is from genome assembly GCF_030445035.2 of Dasypus novemcinctus. Classification (NCBI taxonomy): domain Eukaryota; kingdom Metazoa; phylum Chordata; class Mammalia; order Cingulata; family Dasypodidae; genus Dasypus; species Dasypus novemcinctus. The sequence continues at coordinate 30,844,286 of NC_080685.1, read as the reverse complement.
GAGGGGGCACGTGTAGAGAGGGGTAGCAGGAAATTGAAAGCAGCAGAGCAAGTAATGATTTCCGGAAGGAGAAGGAAGCAAACAAGAGGCAACGTGAGGTCAAATCTTTTTTAAAAAAATATTTTATTTTTTATATATTTCCTCCCCCACTCCATTCCCCCAGTTGTCTGCTCTCTGTGTCCATTCGCTGTGTGTTCTTCTGTGACCGCTTCTATCCTTACCAGCGGCACGGGAATCTGTCTCTTTTTGTTGCATCATCTTGTTGTGTCAGCTCTGTGTGCGGTGCCAGGCAGGCTGCACTTTTTTTGCATGGGGCGGTGCTCCTTATGGGGCGCACTCCTTGCGTGTGGGGCTCCCCTACGTGGGGGGCACCCCTGTACAGCAGGGCCCTCCTTGCCCTGAGGTGTGGACTGTGGGGGAGCTCGTGTGTGAACACAGGTGTGTGTGCAGGTGTGTGCACAGGTGTGTGCGCAGGTGTGCGTGCATGTGTCCCAGCGTCTGGCAGTCTCAGTTGTTTCGCCCGGTTCAGGTCTGGTGCTACCTCCTCAGGGAAGCCACCTTGATTTCCCCCTCCCCTCATTCCTGTCTCTTCCCCACTCTTTCCCCGTCCTCAGAGCCCAGGGGCCGGGCGCCTGGCGGGGGCTCAATCGTGTTAGCAGAATGAACAAAGGTCGACCTGCATTTGGGCCTGTGTCTCTGTGTCTGACGCCAGCGGAGGGTCCCTTAGGTGCCCGAAGGTCAGAGCGCATGTGTGAGGCAAGTGGGGAGGGCAGTGAGGAGGGATCTCGTGGCCAAGCTCACCTCACCTGTCCCGGCCGGCACCTCGGGGCCTGTTGTCCTTCTCTGGGCTCCCCAGGCCTCCTGCTCAGGGCTGCCTGACCTGGTGACAAAGGGCAGACTCTCCTATTGTCCCTTGCAGACCCAGGGTCAGCCAGACCACTTGTCCTTTTTAACCTGATTTCAGGTCAAAGCTTCGGTCACTTGGCTGAGACAGGGTGGGCTGATGTGGGGCCCCAAACCTCACCTCCTGCTAACCACGTGGGGCCTGGATCCCTATGATTTCAGTTCTCCCAGCTGGTCCTCGAGGCAGTTTAAAACTTCCAAACAACCTTCAGTGTCCCTGGTCACTGCACAAGGCCCAAGCCCCCAGGCCCAGAATGTGGTCTACTGCATTTCCTCGGACAATTTTTCTCCATCTTTCTTTGTTCTGTCTTCTTTATACTGTAAGCCTAGGACCCCATGCTCATTTTCCCTTGGGAAATCCTTCCCACTGTCTAACCTCTTTGTTTTCCAACTCCAGAGTGTGAGGCTTTTTGCCTCTCCTTCCACTGAGAGAGTCCTGAGGAGGGAGGAGGGATCTTCGTGGTTATGGCTCAGGCTTTGGAACCACATTCTCTGGTCCTGAATCCCAGCTGCACCATTGACAAAATACTTTAGCCTCAGACAAGTATGTCTGGCCGGGTTCCATGAGGAATGGATAACTTGAGCATTTCCTAACGGAATTATTGACAAAGGTGTGGGCAGGGGGCTGGCAAACCCCAGGGATAGAGCCTTCCCCCGATCTGGTAAGAGTGGGCATAGTTACTCCCTGAGGCCCGCAGATGGGGTGGGAAATGTTCCTAGACTCCGGAGAGGGGCTGTGGCCAGGGCTGTGACCTCAGCCTCACAGAGGGAGAGCTGGGGGGCCGGCAGCAAAGGAACGACCCCACCTCACTCTCCTCCTTTCCTGTGGATGCCATTCACACTGGCAGAACCCAAGGGGCAAGGGAGCCCCTGGGTGCAGTCCACCCAGATCAGCCTCCTGGCCCCAGAGCAGGGTGGACAGGCCACGAGGAGAAGGCGTCTGGGATGCCAGCTGCGATGCCAGCACACCCGCTGGCCTATCAATCCTACCTGCCTCGTCGGTTGTCATGGCGACACAGGAGGTGCAAAAGGCTGTTCAGCACGTGAGTTGCTCAGCGAGCAGATCCACTTGTCCACTTACTGATTTCAATGGTTAACAAGGCCACAACCGAAACCTCCATTTACAACACCCCCCCAAACCTGTTTCTCCCTGGTCTCAGTGAACAGCATTCCCGTCTACCCTACTGCTCAGCCGGAATCCTCGGTGTTGTCCTTCAGGTGATGGGAGCTTCCCTCCTCCTCCCCCTCCATCTCTTCTGTCATTCCACCCTGACTGCGCCCCTCCAAAATATAGAATCTCAGATGCATCCCCTTCTCCATCTCCCTTGCTGCCACTAGTCCATCACCTCTGTAGCAGTTTGATATAGTCATAAATTCCAAAATAGATACTGGATTATGTTTGTAATCTGATCTATCCCTGGGCATGACTGAGTTACGATTAGGGCGTTGAGTCCCCACCCCTTGGTGGGGCATGGCAAAGGACAGAGTTGAAGGTTACCGATGTTGGAGTTTTGATGTTGGAGTTGTTGTTTCTTGTTTTTGTTTTTTTAGCAAGTAGTTTTTACTTTTCTTTTCTTTTTTTAGTTTATTTCTCTCCCCAGCCCCTCCTGCCTCCAGTTGTCTGCTCTCTGTGTCCATTCGCTGCGTGCTCCTCTGTGACCACTTCTATCCTTATCAGCGGCACAAGGAATCTGTGTTTCTTTTTGTTGCATCATCTTGTGTGTCACCTCTCTGTGCATGTGGCACCACTCCTGGGCAGGCCACACCTTCTTTCGCGCTGGGTGGCTCTCCCTATGGGCCGCACTCCCCGTGCGCGCACAGACCCCCTACTTGGGGGACATCCCTGTGTGGCAGGGCACTCCTTGTGTGCATCAGCACTGCGCATGGGTCAGCTCCACATGGATCAAGGAGGCCCAGGGTTTGAACCGTGGACCTCCCATGTGGTAGACGGACGCCCTATCTATTGGGCCAAGTCCGCTTCCCTGATGTTGGAGTTTGATGCTGAAGACTTAAGCTGGAGCCTTGGAAAGTAAACTCCCAGAGGAAAGAGAAGCCAGCCCCAGGAAGAAAGGAACCTTGAACCCAGATAAAAGCAAGCCCCAGGAATGTAGGAACCCAGGAAGCCTGAACCCTTGCAGACGTTGGCAGCCATCTTGCTCCAAATGGACTTTGGTGAGGGAAGTAACTTATGCTTTATGGTCTGGTACCTGTAAGCTCCTACCCCAAATAAATACCCTTTATAAAAACCAACCAGGCAGCGGACTTGGCCCAGTGGTTAAGGCGTCCGTCTGCCACATGGGAGGTCCGCGGTTCAAACTCCGGGCCTTCTTGACCGTGTGGAGATGGCCCATGTGCAGTGCTGATGCTCACAAGGAGTGCCCTGCCACGCAGGGGTGTCCCCTGCATAGGGGAGCCCATGCGCAAGGAGTGCGCCCTGTAAGGAGAGCCGCCCAGTGTGAAAAAAAGTGCAGCCTGCCCAGGAATGGTGCTGCATACATGGAGAGCAGACACAACAAGATGACGCAACAACAACAAAAAAGAAACACAGATTCCGTGCTGCTGACAACAACAGAAGCGGACAAAGAAGACGCAGCAAATAGACACAGAGAACAGACAACTGGGGTGGTGGCGGGGGGTTGGAAGGGGAGATAAATAAATAAATAAATCTTTAGGGGAAAAAAACACCAATTTCTGGTATTTTGCATCAGCACCCCTTTGGCTGACTACTACAACCTCTTACTGAGATTGCCCCTGGAACCCCCCACACACTGCTGTGCCGGCACCCACTCCTGCCCCACCACTGTCTATTCCCCACCCAGCAGCAGAGGCAGAGGGATCTAAAGCATCTGTTGGATCATGTCACTCCTCTGGTTAAACCCACTGCACTTCAAACAGAGTCCAAACTCCTACTCTGGTCAACAAGGCCCTGCTTAGACCCCCAACCCCTCCACAGACCACCCCCACCCCAGCCACATGTCTCATCACAGCTCTTCCTCTCTTGAGTACCAAGCGTTTTCCTTCCCAGAGCCTTGGCATGTATTATTACCACCCCCTCAGAAAAGTTCCTTGCCCCAGTTGGTCCCAATTGGTTCCTTCTTGTTCTTCAAATCTCAGCTTAAAAATGTCACTTCAAAGAGACCTACCCTTGGAAAGTGGATTTGGCTGAACAGATTGGGCGTCCACCTACCACATGGGAGATCCAGGCTTCAAACCTAGAACCTCCTGACCCGTGTGCAGCTGGCCCATGCGCAGTGCTGATGTGCGCAAGGAGTGCTGTGCCACACAGGGGTGTCCCCCGCATAGGGGAGCCCCATGCGCAGGGAGTGCGCCCTGTAAGGAGAGCCGCCCCAAGCAAAAAAGGTGCAGCCTGCCCAGGAGTGGGGAGGCACACTTGGAGAGCTGACGCAGCAAGATGATGCAATAAAATAGAGACACAGATTCCTAGTGCTGCTGACAAGAATGCAAGGGGACACAGAACACAATGCGAATGGACACAGAGAACAGACAACTGGGGCAGGGCGGGAGGGAGAAATAAATAAAAAGTAAATCTTTAAAAAAAAAGAGACCTACCCTGACTGTCTCCTCTAAAATAGACCCCTCCCCCACTTCTCCCCACTGGCTTCTCCATCCCAGCACCCTGATAGATACCTTAGGAGCACTTAGAAAGTTTGTAGTTGTGTATTTATTTGCTTGATACTTGTTTATAGTCTGCCTCATCCACTATACTGTAAAATTTATAAAAGGGAAAAGGCCTTTTTGTTTGTTTGTTTATTTGTTTTTGTTTTTTAGGTACTGGGGGCTGGGGATTGAATCCGGGACCTCCTGTGGGAAGCCTGTGATCAGCTACTGAGCCACATCGCCTTCCTTGAGCTGGTTTTTTCGTTTGGTTTGGTTGTCGTTTGTTTTTGTTCTTTCAGGATGCTCCATCTAGGGCTCTAGGCCCTGCCCTAAATCCCCTACCTCCAGATTCACCCAGCACTAACTTCAGTCAAGTACAAAGGAAAAAAGACCATATCACTGGTAAAAATCTCTATGCAGATGGATGACCAGATAGAGTAAATGGATTGCTAATTTACCGGAAAAAATGGAAGAAAGAGGAGGGAATGTCAGAAGACAGCGAGCCCTCAGGTCTGCGGAGGGCCTCTGTGAGGCCAGCGGCTGCCTACTGGGTGTGCCCTCTTCTTCCCTCTGGCTGCCTTAGATAAGGCACCAGCAGTTTTGTCATCCGCTCCCTTCCTCTACACAGCCCCCGGAACCCCTGTCCCACCTTTTGGGAGCAGCCCCAGTGCCCCATTTTGGAAACATGTCAGGCCAAGAGAACACCCCCCCCAAGCAGCTTTGGCCATGGATCTCGAAGTCCCAAAGGGATTTAGCGAAGTCCTTCTTGACTGGGGCTCCAGGAGGTAAGACGGGGGAACAGAAGCCGTGAGCAGAGGGGGAATCTGAGGGTGCAAATCAGGAGTGGGGACGGACCGTACAAATGACATCCAGCTCGCTGGGAGGGATCTGGGGAGGATCTGTGTTTCTGTGTTCAGTTCCAGTCCCTGCTCGGGCCTCTCCCAGGCAGGAGGGGAGCCTGCAGCCTGGAAGCCACAGGGCAGCCTCGTGGTGGCTGGACCCTGACCCCGGAGCCCAGGGCTGCCAGCGACGGGGGGGACTCTGGTTACACTTTAACCTCCCCGCGCAACTGACCCCCAGCCCAGCCAGCCTAGTCCCTCCGACAGCCTGACCAAGTGGAGCAGACCCACAGGCGCTGGCAGGCCTGCTGCGGCATGGAGGGTGCGGCTGGAGGTGGGGCTCTGGGCTGGGGCGCCCCAAGACCTGGGCAGCCTAGAGGGGGCCAGGGAAATTCGGAGGAGGGGATGGAGAGGGGATGGAGAGTGAGGAGCCACTCTGGGCTAGACATCAAGGTGGGGCTGAGGCTGAAGGAAATCAGCAGCTAAAGGACCGGCAGTCCAGGGTCCCCAGGGGTCAGTCTAGCCAGGTGGTCAGCTTGAGCTTAGAGTCTGTCGGATCTGGATTTGAAGCTCATCTCTGTTACTTCGAAGCCATATAAGCCCTTGGGCAATTTCCTGACTCTTTCTCAGCCCCTGGAAAAGGGGGATAATTATAGTGCATTTAACGGTATCTGCTTCGTAGGACATTTGTGATGAAATGAGATAATGCACACAGAATGCCCAGCTCACAGGAAGGACTCAACAAAACCCGGGGAACTGGGGGAAGGAGCTGAGAGGGCAGGTGCCCGTGCAGCCCCCCTGAGCCTCCTTCTGCTGCAGGGCCGGCAGGGTACCTGCGGCGGGCCAGCGTGGCTCAGCTGACCCAGGAGCTGGGCACTGCCTTCTTCCAGCGGCAGCAGCTGTCGGCCGCCATGGCGGACACCTTCCTGGAGCACCTCTGCCTGCTGGACATCGACTCGGAGCCCGTGGTTGCTCGCAGTACCGGCATCATTGCCACCATCGGTAGGCACTCCCCACCCCCGCACACGCGGGGTCACGGGGCCTCCCGGGTGTGTCTCAGCTTTGTCTCTTTTGAAACTTTGCAGAGTCACTCATTCACCACGTGTTCAACTGAGTACCTAGGAGACAGGGCCCTGGCAATAGATCAGCAAAGCCGGCAGATAAAGTTCCCTATTGTTGGCGAGCTGACAGTGAGTGGGACAATAAGTAATAAACCTAATCGAGTGTAAAAAGCTTTTAATATTATAGTAAATAAGAAAATTATTTAGTATTTTATTACAAAGTGATAAGCGCTATGAAAAAAATAGAAAAATAGAGCACCGTGAGTAGGCATCGGGAATGTGGGGACAGGGTGCCGGCTGCCGGCCCACGAGGGGAGGTTGGGGTAGAGGTTACTGAGAAAAAAAGACCCAAGCAAAGAAATGAGAACTGGCCGTGCACATCTGGAGGAAGAAAGTTCCCGGCCGAGGGAACAGTCAGTGCAAAGCGGACTGTGTGGCCAGAATGGCTGGAAACCATCCAGGGGGAAGAGCAGTAGAGATGAAGAGCCTGGGCTGGGGGGGAGAACAATCATGTAACCTAGAGGCCATTATTAGAATTTGAGTTGAGTTTTCCTCCACGTGAAATGGGAAATGATTGCAGGGTTTTAAGCAGGGGAATGACACGGTCTTACATATATATATATATAATTTTTTTTAATTTTAGCAGAATTTTATTTTCAAAATTGGGACACTCCTAAGTTAATCTTTTTCTTTAAAAAAATTATTTTATTTCTCCCCATCCCCTCATTGTTCGCATTTGCCGTGCCTGTTTGTTGTGTTGTGTGCTGGTCTTTTTTTTTTTAGGAGGCACCAGGAACCGTACCTGGGAGTTCCCTTGTGGGAAGGGGACGCCTAATTGCTTGAGCCACCTCCTCTCCCTGCTTTGTTGTGTCTCTCATCATGTTTTCCTATGTGTGTCTCTTGTGTCATCTTGTTCCGTCAGCTCTTCTTCTTTATTTATTTATTTTTTTTTTTTTAAAGATTTATTTTTATTTATTTAATTCTCCTCCCCTCCCCCGGTTGTCTGTTTTCTGTGTCTTTTTGCTGCATCTTGTTTCTTTGTCCGCTTCTGTTGTCGTCAGCGGCACGGGAAAGCTCTTCTTCTTTAGAGGGCACTGAGAACCAAACCCAGACCTCCCATGTGGTAGGTGGGAGCTCAATCACTTGAGCCACATCCTCTTCCCAAGTTATACCTTCATCCTAAAAAACAGAATGCAAAATTAACTGGGTTACAGTATACAATGATAAACTCTAACAACAGAATAGATTTAAATATAATTCCTTTTCAAACAAAGTCCACATACTGCAAACAGAAGACACATTATAGTGATTCCACTCCTACTGAAGAAGTCTTGCATATGGTAGGCACTCAATATTAAGGTGTTTTTTATTATTTGAGAAATTATAGATTTACAGAAAAATCATGCCTAAAAAACCGAGTTCCCCTATACCACCCTTTTATTAAAACCTTACATTAGTGTGGTACGGTTGCTACCATTTTACTTATGTTTTAGCAGAACCCTGGCTGCTGCATTGAAAATAGGTTGAGGATGGGGGTGGGTTGGAGGCAGGGCAGGAGCTGCTCCTGCAGTACTGCTGTCAAGACATGGTGACAGCTCAGGCCAGATGGTGGTAGTGGAGGTGGAGAGAAACGGTCAGATTTTGAACAGATTTTTGAGGTAGAGCCAACAGGATTTCTTGATAGAAATCAAATGAAGAAGTTAAAGATGATTCCAAGGTGTTTGGCCTGAGGAACTGGAAGGATGACATCATCAATTAAGCATGAAAGACTTGGTGAGACAGGTTTATGGGGAGATAAGTTGAGTTTGGGACAGACTGAGTTTGAGATGCATATTAGGCAAGTGTGATATCGAGTCGGCAATCAGACATACAACTCTGGGCTGGAAATACAAGTTTGGAGTTGTTGGCTGTTTTAGTTTCCCAGGCTGCTCCAGCAAATACCAGCAAATACCATGAAACGCTTCTGTTTAAACAATGGGAATTTATTTGCTTAGTTTTTTTTTCTCCTCCCTTCCCCTCCACCCCAGTTGTCTGTTTTCTGCGTCTATTTGCTGCGTCTTCTTTGTCCGCTTCTGTTGTTGTCAGAGGCACGGGAATCTGTTTCTTTTGTTGCATCTGTTGCGTCAGCTCTCTGTGTGTGCATCGCCATTCCTGGGCAGGCTGCACTTTCTTTCGCGCTGGGCGGCTCTCCTTAAGGGGCGCACTCCTTGCACGTGGGGCTCCCCTACACAGGGGACACCCCTGCGTGGCAGGGCACTCCTTGTGCTCATCAGCACTGCGCATGGGCCAGCTGCACTTGGGTCAAGAAGGCCCGGGGTTTGAACCGCGGACCTCCCATGTGGCAGACGGATGCCCTAACCACGGGGCCAAGTCCGCCACCTAAGTTTCTATCTTGAATGAGGTGGGTCACACCTTTTTTAAAAATTTTGTTTTAATTTTTAATTTATTTTTTGTTTTTCTTTTGTTTTATTTTCTTTCTTGTTATATCCTTTCTTTTTCTTTTTTGGAAGGGAGTCACACAGTAACTGAAGTATCCTCATCAAAAGGTCCTACTTAAAATGAGCTTACACCCACAGGAATAGATTAGATCTAGGAACAAGCTTTTCTGGCGTGCATACAGCTTCAAACCACCACATAAGCAAGTAAATGATATTTAAGGCCATGAGACTAGTTGAGATCACAAAGGAGATGAAAGTAAAATGACAGGGAAGAAAATGGGGCTTCCAATGTTAAGGAGAGAAATGAGCAAAGGAGACTGAGAAGGAACAGCCAGGGAGGTAGGAGGAAAAGCAAGAGGATGGCAGTGCCCTGGAGGCCAGGTGAAGGCCACGTGGCAAGGAGGATGTGTGTCAAATGCTGCTGAGGGGCCGGGTGAGAGGAGGACTGAGAACTGACCATAAGATTCAGCAACCACACAGAGGTTCCTGGTGACCTTGATGAGAGGAGATGCAGTGGAGAGATGGGGCTGATGGCTGGTTGAAGTGGGTTCAAGGGAAATTGGGGGGAGGGGAATTGGAGGCAGCAAGGGCAGATAACTCGCAGAGTTCTGCTGCACAGGAGAGTGAAAAAAAAACCAAAAGACTAACTGCAGGAGGAACTGTGGTTAAGGGAATGTGTGTGTATATACGTTTTTTTTTCTTTAATGAAAGAAATAAAATACAATGCTGGGAATGATCCAGTAAAAAGGAAAACATTGATGATGTAGAGAAGGGGAGAATGCCTGAATCTGTCCTTGGGCAGGTGAGATGGAGGACGACTATAGCAAGAGGGAAGAAGTGGCCAGGTAGTGGCTGGAGGCCAGAAGTGAGGCGACCCGAGCTGGATCGCACGGCTGCCTACCAGCCCAGCAGGGCTGGACGGAACGCGGCTCCCACCCGACGGGCAGCCCCTCGGCTCCGAGGCCCCTGACCCCCGATGTCCTCGGGCTTTCCCCCACCCTGCAGCACCACATCACTGTCCACACCTGTTCCTCAGGCCTGGCTCAGGAAACCCCCCAAAAAACCCTGTGGCGTTGCCTCCCCAGGGAGGTAACTGTTGGCTGGAGTTTCTGGCCTGCGCGCAGGGGCCGTGCGGGGAGTACAGGTCGGGGAGCGCGCCTGCTGGGGGCGCGGCGCTCTGGGGGTGGGGAAGGGTTTGGCTGTCCCTCCGGTGGGGGGAAAGGGCATCTGAGCGGGCCCTCTGGTTCCAGGGCCGGCCTCTCGCTCGGTGGAACGCCTCAAGGAGATGATCAAGGCCGGGATGAACATCGCGCGACTCAACTTCTCCCACGGCTCCCACGAGGTGCGGGGCGGGCGGGGCGGGGCCGCGGCGGGAGGACGCGGCGCGGTCCCAGACAGCCCGCGCTGAGCGCCCGCCCCGCGCCCGCCCCCAGTACCACGCGGAGTCCATCGCCAATATCCGCGAGGCGGCGGAGAGCTTCGCCACCTCCCCGCTCAGCTACCGGCCGGTGGCCATCGCCCTGGACACCAAGGGACCGGAGATCCGCACCGGGATCCTGCAGGGCGTGAGCGGCGGGGCGGGCGGAGGAGTCGGGGGCGGGGCGCGAGGGGCGGGCCTGGGCTGGAGGCGGGGCGCAGAGCGGACCGGCGGGGCGGGCGCGGGGGCGAGGCGGGGGCGGCGGGAGCGAAGGGCAAGGCCAGAGCGCGCGGAGCGGAGCCAGAAGGGAAGGACCTGGGCTGGGGACTGGAGCCCGAGACCCAGGGGGAGGGGGCAGGAGGCCGAGGCTGTCGGGCAGGGCGCATTGGGCGCAGCCAGGGGAGGGCCCGGGCCGGTGCGGGGCCCGAGCTCACGCCCCTCGGGCCCCGCCCCAGGGCCCGGATTCGGAAGTGGAGCTGGTGAAGGGCTCGCGGGTGCTGGTGACTGTGGATCCGGCTTTCCGGACGCGGGGGAACGCGGACACCGTGTGGGTGGACTACCCCAATATCGCGCGCGTCGTGCGGGTGGGAGGCCGCATCTACATTGACGACGGGCTCATCTCCCTGGTGGTCACGAAAACCGGTGCGGACCGCCTCCCGCCCTGGCCGAGCTCCTGCGCGGGGCGCGCTCTCTTCCCTGGGGCTCCCCACCCTTCCCTGGAGCCCCCAGTAGCCTTCCCCTGCGCTCACCCCGGGTCGGCGCTGGATTCGGGAGTTGGTGGTTTCTTCCACAAAGCTGTTGGGTGCCTCTCCGGGGCGCGGCCGAGGCTGGGGACAGAGAGACGCATGGGTCCCGTTCTCCTGAAGGTTCACGCCCAGTGTTCCCTCTGCCTGGCTAGCCCCCTGGCCTCACCTCTAACCGGGGCGCGCTCCCTGTGCCTGCAGGCCCGGAGGGGCTGGTGACCCAAGTGGAGAACGGCGGAGTCCTGGGCAGCCGCAAGGGCGTGAACTTGCCCGGCGCCCAGGTGGACCTCCCAGGGCTGTCTGAGCAAGATGTGCGGGACCTGAGCTTCGGGGTGGAGCATGGCGTGGACTTCATCTTTGCCTCCTTTGTGCGCAAGGCCAGCGACGTGGCTGCCGTGCGGGATGCCCTGGGGCCCACAGGACAGGGCATCAAGATCATCAGCAAAATCGAGAACCACGAAGGCGTGAAGAAGTGAGGCTGGATCTTTGTCCCCGCCTGGTCCTACAGACCCTGTATCATCCCCACGCCGTGCGCCCTTCCCTGCCTGCCTCTCCCTGGTATCTGGCTCTGCCCCAGCCCAGACTCCCTCAAACACCCAGGTTTGATGAAATCTTGGAAGTGAGTGATGGCATCATGGTGGCACGGGGTGACCTGGGCATCGAGATCCCAGCCGAGAAGGTTTTCCTGGCTCAGAAGATGATGATCGGGCGCTGTAACTTGGCGGGCAAGCCCGTGGTCTGTGCCACACAGGTCTGGAGTGAGCCCTTGGGACTGGGCACTCTTTGGGCTTCAGGGACATCTTAGGTCTATAACATGTTTTACTGTCCAGTGTTTGATCTGCATACACAGTGAAGGTAGGAAGAGATACTGTGATCCCCATTTTTAGGGGATGAACTGAACTGCCAAGATCTCATAGCTTGTGTCACAGGCCCAGGCTTTCAGGGGCACTCTGAGGGTAGGGGTGCCAGGGAAACCTCGGGCAGGGTCCCAGAGGGGAGTGTGACTTCTGCAGCTCTGACGTCCTCAGATGCTGGAGAGCATGATCACTAAGCCCGGCCAACGCGGGCAGAGACAAGCGATGTGGCCAATGCAGTGCTGGATGGAGCAGACTGCATCATGCTGTCGGGGGAGACGGCCAAGGGCAAGTTCCCCGTGAAGGCCGTCAAGATGCAGCATGCGGTAGGAGCTCAGAACGCAGGGCAGCCGGGCAGGGAACCCAGACCCCTTCCAGACCCCACTGCCCCTGCCCAACCTGATCACCTGGCGCCTGCAGATTGCCCGGGAGGCAGAGGCCGCGGTGTACCACCAGCAGCTGTTCGAGGAGCTGCGCCGGGTAGTGCCACTGAGCCGCGATCCCACGAGGTCACCGCCATCGGTGCCGTGGAGGCCTCTTTCAAGTGCTGTGCTGCTGCCATCATCGTGCTGACCACAACTGGCCGGTGAGGGAAGCCCTGGAGCATCCGGATAAGGCTTTGGGCCAGGGGCAGGCTGGGTTTCATCTGGTCCTCGGATGATCGTTCCAGGACAAGGGGAGACGTGGCTGCGAGAGCGGGAGGCCAGGGGAGGTGGGTCTTGGAGTGCAGCAAGAATTGTGCCAATGAGCTCTGGTGGGCTGGAGGAGGAAGGTGGCATCACTGGGCACACTGGCGTGGGGGCTGTGGGGCTCTGAAGGCTCAGAGCTAGTCCTCTGCTTCTTGCCCACAAAGCCTTAAAATGCTGAGGTGTCGTGGAAAGCCCCAGAAGGTCTGACTTCAGTTCTGTGCCTGAAACTTAATAGCTGTGAGGCCTTAGGTGAGGTCTCTCTAAACCTCTGCTTCCTCAAGTCTGTGGTGGGAGTTCATCATTTATTCCCCACAGGGGTGTGAGGACTAACAAGAGGCAATGTGTATGCTACTTTGTAACATCAAGTACTATGTAGATGTACATTTTATTTTAAAGATTTATTTTATTTATTTATTTTCCTCCCAGCCCCATTGTTCGTGGTTGCTGTCTGCTCTCTGTGTCCATTTGCTGTGTGCTCTCTGTGTCTGCTCATCTTCTCTTTTAGGGGGCATCGGGAACTGAAACCCGGGACCTCCCCTGGGGAATAGAGGCACTCAATGGCTTGAGCCAGCTCAGCTTTATTGTGTATCTCATTGTCTCTCCTCTGTGTCTCTTTGTTGCATCATCTTGTTGTAACACATAGGAGGCACCAGGAACCAAACCCGGCACTCCCATGTGGTAGGCGGACACCCAGTCTCTTGAGCCACATCTGCTTCCTTAGATGTACATTCTTAAATGGGTTTCATATTTCTCAGAGAGCTTCCTCCTTATTTTATTGCCCTATCATCCTTATGTGGTAACAAGGGGAGCCATTCTTATGCCCATTTCACAGGTGAGAAAACCAAGGTCCAGAGAAGTATAATGACACTTAGGGTCACACGGCCTGTTGGTGACACCTGGAACCAGAACCCAAACTCCTGTCTTCTGGTTCAGCAACATCCTTGTACTGTTCTTGGCTGACCCTCTCTGCCTCCTCCAGCTCAGCCCAGCTTCTGTCTCGGTACCGACCTCGGGCAGCAGTCATTGCTGTCACTCGCTCTGCCCAGGCTGCCCGCCAGGCCCACCTATGCCGAGGAGTCTTCCCCGTGCTCTACCGTGAACCTCCAGAGGCTGTCTGGGCAGATGATGTGGATCGCCGGGTCCAATCTGGCATTGAAAGCGGTGAGCCGCCTTGACTCTCCTTCCCACCTGCCCCTGGCTTTCATATCGTGAGGCCCCCCTGCCCAGCCAACGTGCTGTGCGTCTCTCCTCTGGCCCGATATTTCCCGTGAGGTTTACTGAGACTTGGAGGTATCTTGGCTTCCAAATGGAGAGCATGCTGAGGGGAGAGGGGACAGAGTAGGATCATCCCTAAGATGTCACCCCACCTACTGTCCTACTGTCTGCACCCAGCGGCTAGACCCAGGTGTGACATAGGAGCAAGAGGTGAGAGGAGAGCTCAGTTCCCAGCAGCTGGATCTAAAGCAAAACTAACTTACAGCTGGCTCAGGCCCTACCCCTTTCTATCGGTAAGCAGCATGGTGGACAGATTTTCTGCTTACCCATAGCCCATTCCACCCCGATGGGCCCACCTGCAGCCCTGTTATACCGCAGTAGTCACATTGTCCGCAGTGCCACCTCTGGGACTCACTATACAGTTCACCCCAGCCCCATTTCCTAAAGGGTCTCCCTGTGTGTGGGGTGGTAAGGGCTGGTTCTTATTACCACCCTGACCACTATAATCTTGTTTTCTGCCCACAGGAAAGCTCCGTGGCTTCTTGCATGCTGGGGACCTAGTGATTGTGGTGACAGGCTGGAGGCCTGGTTCTGGCTATACCAACATAATGCGGGTGCTGAGCATATCCTGAGACGCTCCCCTCTGACCCCTCCCTTCTTCCTCACTTCCTCCACCTCTCCAGTAGCCCCCCCTCTAAACCCAAGTCTCCCCCAGCTCCCTTCTCAGGCCGCACTTGCCATCTAGGCCCCCTCCAGGGCGCCCTTCCCCTCTCTGTTTCATATCAGCCCTGAAAGCCTGAGTCCAGTCACGCGCTGGCCATCCAGCAGCACCAGCTCTACAGTGCCTGCATCCAGTCCTCTCAGTTGGGCCCTCAGATGCTCTGAGCCTTTAATCCCAGCTTGGCTGGTTAATTCTCTTCTCCCAGTCCTTTCGCCCCTGGGGGTAAGGGAGAAGGGAGGTAGGGCAGTCATGTCCTCAGTCTCTACCAAGTTGCTATTTTTAAAATACTTCATATCCATGGAACGTGGTGTTTTAATGATCTCTTGGGGAAAGCACCACTTCTGTTCTCAGGGCAGGGCAGTGACTTCACTGTGACTAGCAGTGACATCAAAACACCCCCTTTTCGGGAAGCCGGGCTAGCCCGGGCAGGGGGCACAGATGCTGAGGAGAACTGGGAGCCTGGCCACTGTCTTCATGGCCCCCGTCCGGGGCGGGCGGGCTGCCTCCCCCGCTGCCCTCAGGCCCACCTTAGGCCTTGCCGGGTCAGATGCCCTGCTGTCCTTCCTGCCCCCTGAAATTCCTGCCTGCCCTCTTCATTCCCACATACAAACCAGGAGCCAGAGTGAGTGTCTCTATTTTCTTTTTAAATTCAGCTGTTTGGAAGCAATTATAAAACTTCCATGCACCGAGAACCCCAGAACTCCCCCACACTGTAGGAAAGGAGTTTCAGATGCCAGGGTCCCGGCCCCACTCTTCAGGGTGCAGAGTAGGAGAGGGGACAGAGGGGGCTGGGGGGTTTCTCTTGTCCCTGAGAAGGCAGCGGTGCTGGCTGGCCTGCCCCTCCCCAGGCAGAGACGCCTCGGGCCCTCCCCTTACTCCTGCACAACAGCAAGCTCGGTAGGAGACAACACAAAACCTAAGTGGAAACAGGCCTCCTCCTCATGTGGCCTTTAAGCCCTACTCAGACAGGAAGAGGCCAAGTATTGGTACTGATGGAGCTGGGCCAGGGTTGCAAGAGCTGGCCTGGGGGCCCTGCCTCCTCCTCCTCCCTCCCAGGAGGGGAAGGGAGGGGTAGATGCAGGAATAAAATGAATTAATAGTAATAAACTTAGCAAATGGAATACATAAATAAAAGGAATAAATTATTGAATAAATTAGGAAGGAGAGAAAGAAATGTCATTTAAGGATTCAGCCATGTGTCCCCACCTGGGGGGAATCCAGGCTGGCACACTAAATAAGGAGGTGCCACCTATCCCCCTAGCTTCAAGGGGGGGACACAGCTGGGCCAGGGGTCACAGGGAGGAGGCGGTGCTCTGTTCACAAAAAGACAGTTCTACCACACAGACAGACTGCAGGGAACAGGGCAGGAGAGGCGTGCTCCTGCCCAGAGGGTCCAGAGAGGGAGGACGACAGATGGCAGTGAGAGGGCGAAGGTCGATGCCCAAGCTGGGGCTCCAAGACGTTTGTTCTTCACAGGGATGTGGGCACAGGTAATTGGCAGTGCCGGCTATGCTAGGGGGACAGGGAGATAACCACGCCAGGCAGAACCTGCAGGGTCCTAGGCAGCGTGAGGGCCACGCTGGAGACACGGAGACGTCTAGTTACTTGGCAGTGATGGCGGTGGCAGGTGCTTGTGCTTGAGAAAGGTGGAATCATGGGCCTGGGCCACGGCCAGGGGAATACCCTCGTCAGAGGGCTGGAGTCACTTCTACTTGGCAGTGGAGACAGAAAGCGCCTGGTACGGTGCCTTGACCTTGGCAGGCGCTCAGTACATTGGATGAGCGGATGACAGGATAGGGAGGGTGGCAGACAGGCTTCCGGGTGCCGGAGCTGAGGACACAGACCACCTTGTTGGCAGTCAGGGGAGACACTCAGAGGGCAATGCTTTAGGTCCCCTCAGCCTTCCCCCAAGGGCACTGGCCCCTAGGCACCCACGACTATACCCAAGAGCTAAGGCTGGGTGTGCCCGAGGGTTTCACATGTTGGCAGAGAGCTGAGGGCCCCGGGGGGCAGCTGGCTCAGGCACTGGCGGCCTGGGGGGCTGAGCTGTCCCTGGAGGCTTGGCCAGGAGCCCTGAGGGTGGCAGGCGCTCACTTCCTGAGCCCTTACGCCCAGGAGAGCCATCGCCCGCTGCCCGCTGAGGCAGAGAGGGCTGCGAGGCTGAGAGTGGGCGGCCCCGAGGGCCCAGCCGCCGGCCACCTCCTCCCGGCGGGGGGCCCAGCAGGGAGACTTGGGAGCGCCCGGCCCGGGATAGGCTGGCGTGGAGGGTTCGGGCAGGTGGGGCAGGCAGGCGGGAAGTGGAGGCCCACGGGCCCCGGGCCAGCAGAGGGACGGCTCGGCCGGGCACCAGCGGGGAGGCTGGGGAGCCTGCCGAGCGGCAGGCAGAGCGGGCGAGGAGGGTGGCCGGAGAGTCGGGGGAGAGGGGCAGGGGGCCCCGCTGGTGAGTCAGGGCGATGGCCACGTTGGAGGTCACGGCGGCTGCCTGGAGAGGTGCGTGCACCAGGGGCTCCCACAGCACGGGCTTTCCACTGAGCCGAGCCCCTGTGCCCGGGGCCAGGCCCCGGACACCCCGAGCCATGTCCCTGTCGTATTGCACCAAGTGCTGCTCCATGATGCCGCCGCTGCTGCCCGGGCTTGGCTCGGAGCGCTTCCGCTGCAGCAGGGAGTTCTTCTTGCCTGGAAGTTTCAGGGAAGGAGGAGTCAAGGATAGGGAAGGAATTCAGAAATAAAGGTAACATATCTAAGAATGTGACAGTAAAGGGATGGAGTCAGGGTGGGGTCAAGGGTCAGGGATGAGATTATCAGATGTGCACAGGCGATGGGTTTGGAGCCTTGGGGTTAAGGATGGAGTCGGTGGGGCGGGTCAGGAGGTCGGGGCTACAGGGATGAGACTGGGAGATGGGGGCGGGAAAAAGGGTCGGGATGAGACCAGAGAAGGTGAGGGTCAGGGACTGGTCCTCAGGAGAAGGAGGGCTCAGGGGATGGGGCTTTGGGCGAGATCTCCAGGGGCGGGAGACGCGAAGGGGTGAGGATGGCGCATCACCGTTTTGAAAGGTCTGGGGGCATCACTGGGACTGAGTGGGGCTGGGGCGTGATGCTGGGACAGTGGAGTCCCTGCTACAGAGATACAGTGAAGATGCTGCCCGGGCGCAGAGCAGGACAGGCAAGGCCTCACCGATGCGGCGCAGCCGGTCCATGGCCACAGTCTCGAAGGCCCGTCGCATCATGGGGAACTCCTCGAGCACGGCGTTGAAGTGGTCGACGCTGAGTGAGTAGAGGCGGCAGTAGGTGTCGGCGCGCACGCTGGCCGTGCGCCGGCCCCGGGTCAGCAGGCAGATCTCTGCAGGAGTTGAGGGGGGACTTCAGAACTGCTGTCCCCAGAGCTCCCTTTCACCAGGCCTGCAGCTATGGACCCAGCTTCCTTAGGCTCCTCCCCAGACTTGGGGGAAATGACGATTACCACCCCCCCCCCACTCCACCCCCCACCCAGTCCCATCCTGAGGTCTCTAAATGCTCCAGGCTTCCTCCTGGACAATGTGAGGGTGTGTCTCTCTCTCCCAAGCACACACACCCCCCCCCCCACCCCATGCCCCCGTAAGGCCTGCATGCTCCCCACCCTTCCCTCTGGAGTGTTGTCCTTCTCACTCTCGCCAAACTAAGGCTGGCAAAGAGGCAGGTGTCCCTGACCCCAGGCCCCTACCTGTACTCTACTCCACTTGACCTGCCCACCCTCCACTGCTGTATCTAAGCCCAGGCCAGATCACTCTGTGCACCTCCCCTCCCCCCCGGAACAGATCTGAATAAACACCAAGGGCAAAGGAGAAAAGACATCCCAAAGAGCAAAGTGCAATGGTATGGATGTGCTGGAGGGTGGCAGGTGCTTTGGGGCCTGACAATATCTGAGCCTCAAGTCCCTCTGGGCAACAGCTGGCAGCTGCCCCCGCTACTATGAGCTGGGACCCTGAATGACCACCAGGGCAGCTGTGAAGGGGACAGTTCCGCTTTGTTCCTAGCTTTCCCTCAACTAATTTCATGGTTCTAAACAGCCCTCTGGCCCAGTGGTTTCCAAGCTGGCCGAGCACTGGAATCTTTCTGAGCAGCTTTTGAAAACTACGGAGCTCTATTGAGTAGGTCTGGGAGGGACTGAGATGCTGTGATTCTGCAGCCAGGCCAGATGGGGACCCTGACCCCGGGGAACAGTTGCCCTCTGTCCTCTGCTCCTGACCCCCCACCCTCCCTGAGGCCCGCTGACCCCCAAAGTAGGATCCATCAGTGAGGCGGGTGTCCCGGGCACCACGTGCCAGCACGCTGAGCAGCCCGTGCTGGATGAAGTACATCTTCCTGCCCACGGAGCCCTCACGCACCACGAGGTCCCCTGGCTGGAAGACTTCAAAGCGCAGCTTGGTGAGCACCGCCGTGACGAAGCTGGGGTCGGCATGGGCGAAGAGCGGCATGTGGGCCACCAGGCCGCGGCAGGTGAAGTTAATGATCTCCTGGGTGGGGAGGGACCCGTCAGGCAGGCTGGCCCCACTCTCTGAGGTGCCCCCACCAGGCCTTTCTGTCTCTAGAAGACCCACGTCTGGGGTCAGGATCTGCCGGGGGCTGGAGATGCCCCAAGGGCCTGGTACCATCCCCAAGACCCTGCCTTCACGGCTCCCCCGTAAATCCTTGGCAGGCCATCTCTCCCCCACACACACGCCCTTCACCACCATGGAAGACCCTAACTCCTGAAAGCCCTCTGAAGCCCTGGGCTCCCATGGGGCCCTCCAGAGCCCCCACTCCCTGCGGGTGCCCACTGACCAATAGCTCCCACTCCCAGATGGCAGCCCCGGAAGCCCAGCTCCTAGAGGAGCTTCCCCCTCAGGGCCTGGCCCAGCCCCACCTCCCGGAGTGGCTCGCTCAGCTCGCCTAGGATGCTTTCCTCGTCGAACATCTTGCCCTGGTAGCGGTGCTCGTAGTACTCGTGGATGCGCTGCCGCGTGTCGGCCGGCAGCTTGTGGAAGGACATGTACTGCTCCACCTGCTTGTACTGGAGGGCCGGCCCGTGGCCAGCAGGCAAGAGGACACAGAGGTCGACACGGGGCCAGAACAGAGGAGGTGTGGCCACAAACACGGGCCAAACCCAGGGGGTGAAATGTGCAGATGAGTGCACGGGGCCAGAGGACAGGAGGGAAATGGTGGAGACAGGTGGAAACATAGAGCACAGTCGCAGGAAAACCCAGACCCGGGCACAGAGTTCAAGAATGGGGGCACGCCAAGCATAGACCCAAACACAGGGAAGGTGCACACACACAGAGGCAGGAGACAAATAGACGCAGGGCAAGAAAGGACCAGAGACCCAAAAGGAGCACGCATCAGTGTGGGAATCAAGGCAAGCTCCCCGGTCCCCAGCACCCCTCCATGCCCACCCCTTCCTTCTCCCGCCCCTGCTGACCTTCTCCTGGTATTGGCGCCTAGAGGAGTCCAGGGACTGGATGAGGGCAGTAGCGTGGCCGATGAACATGGCGTAGCACGTGGCACCCACGATCATGCTGAGCATGGTGAGCCAGACGTCGGGCATGCCCACAGGCGCCTGCTGCCCATAGCCAATGCAGAGCATGTGGCTCATGGCCTTGAACAGGGCGTGGGAATACTGGCGGCCCCAAGAGTGGTTCTGGGGGCAGAGGGTAATGCAGAGCTGGGCACAGCCCCTCGGAGCCTCGCTCTGCCTGTCCCCTTCTATTTCAGACCCCTCTTCCAGGAGGTGCTTAGTTTGGTTCTCAGGCCCCTGAGACAGAAGGGGCCTCTTTGGCAGCTTCTGCCTTGGTTTCCTTCCTTGCCTGCTCCCCCCAACACACAAACCTTTCTTCTAGATCTCTTCCCTCCTCCCAACCCCTTCCCACCCATCTTCTTTCTGGGTCACCTCTCCATCATCTCCCCCCTCCTGCGCCTGTGGTTGCCCCTGAGCCCTTAGAAGGCCTTAGAAGCCTTAGAAGGGAAGGCAGAGTGTGGGGATTTCTCACCACCATGTGGTTGATGGAGACCCAGCAGTCAGGAGGGAAGTCCTGCAGCATGGGGACCAGGAACTGCAGGCAGCCGTCCCAGTGGCACAGCAGCAGCATCATCCCAATGAGGTTGAAGATGCGAACCACAGCACTGGCCAGGTCATAGGTCATGTGAAAGATCTGAGGAGTCCGAGGAAGGCCCGCTGTGGACAGGAACCCCCCCCTGCTGGTCCTCCATTCCCAACCTGGCAAACTCTCTTTGAACTTCTCCAGCCCCAGCCCCCCAAAATTAAAAAAAAAAAAGCGTTTATTATTCATCTTATAGAGCATCACAGCACACATGTATAGCTAATACAAAGTGCACTCTCGTTTTCTAAGGGGAAAATTGAGGTCACGTCATGGCAGAGACACAAACAAGTCTATACACAAGCTGTCCAGGCCTAACCTGGAAAAGAGGAGAGAAGGTATTTCACAATTCAGCGACCCAAGGGCAGGTGTCTAGGATTAAAGCCAGCTGCCCTCTTCCCTGCGAATAACAACAGCTAATTTTGTGAGAACTTGCTATGTGCCAGGCACTATTCGAAGTGCTTTGCATGCATCAACAGCTTTAATTGTCACGAACTGATCATACGAAAGTAGATCTAACAGTCCCCGTTCTATAGAAGAGGAAACTGAGTCTCATGTAGTAAATAACAAAACTGGGCTCTGACCCAGGCAATTCAATTACAGCTCCCACACTCGCAACCCTGAAACTGCTGTGCTGAAGCTCCAGCTTCATCCATACCCTGCAATTCGTAGCACTCCCCCACCCAACCCCACTCCCTACTCTTTCCTCTCCAGTGACCTACTAACCCGCAAGAGCTTGTTCAGCAACTGTGTTCCACCCTTCTCCACTCACCTCCAGGCCCCCTCCGCTGAACCCTCATTCTGGCCCTGTTTCTCACTGACCACCAACTTTGGAGAGACCCCCCCCCACACACACACACAAGCCCCACCTATCTGCCCCACCCCAAGAAGTCACCAGGGGCCCCGCCCAAAGCGCCGCGTGGGAGTCTGCAAGCCCCCCTGCCCACCTCCCCGCCCCACCTCCTCCCACTGGTGGATGTAGCGGATGAGGCGGGAGAGGCGGAGCAGCCGCAGAAGGCTGAGGATCTTGGTGAAGCGCACGATGCGCAGGGCCCGCGCGGTCTTGTAGACCTCTGCGTCCAGCCGCGGCTCCAGCTCCACCACCAGGAAGATATAATCCACAGGGATGGAGGAGATGAGGTCAACCAGGAACCAGGTGCGCAGGTAGCGCATGCGGATGGCCCGCGGGGCCAGCAGGATCTCAGCGCCCTCCTCCACCACGATGCCCGTGCGGAAGTTGAGCACCAGATCCAGCAGAAAGAAAGTGTCGGAAAGGACGTTGAAGACGATCCAGGGCGGGGAGTTTTCCTCCTTGAAGAAGGTGATGCCCACAGGCAGCACGATGAGGTTCCCCACCATCAGGAGCAGCATGATCAGGTCCCAGTAAAACCTAAGGTGGAGGTGGGGAGAGGAGGAAGCCACGGAGATATTCACCAGCCACCAGACTGACCACCGGTAGAGGCTGGCGGGGCCAAAGGTGGGCGAGGATGCAGAATCCACTTAGAGCTGGTGGGAGTGTGAACAGGGACCACCATGGAGGAACACAGTTTGGCATTATCTAGTAAAGTTAAACATTTGCATTCTTCCACAACCCAGCAATTCCATTTCTAGGTATATAGACACATATACTCAAGGGAAGCAGGATGTATTGCCAGAGATTTTATACAGGAATGTTTCTAGCAGCCTTCAATCTGGAAACAACCCAAAAGTCCACCAGTAGAAAAATAGATAAATATGCCCTGGAATGCTACACAACAGTGAAATCACCCAATTGCAGCTACATTTAGCAGTCTGGATGAGTCTTACAATTTTTAAAATAACTTTGTGTGGTAACATATGAATCTTACAAATTTAATGGTGCACAAAAGAAGCAAGACATAAAAGGATACAAACCAGATGATCCCACTTACGTAAAGTTCAAAAACAGGCAAAACTAAACTACATTGTTTAGGGATTCATACAAAAGTGGTAAAATCACAAACAAAGGAAAGGAAATGAGTGCCACAAAAGTCAGAATAGTGGGTTTGGGAAGGGAACGTGAGAGTACTAGGGGTGCTTCTTCTGAGAATTCTGGCAATGTAGTAGCTCTTGACCTAGATAATTGTTACATAGAGGGCAGCTTTATAATTAATCCCTCAACTGTATATGTGCATATATATGCATGTATATGCTATGCTCCTCCCTCCTATACATAAGATACACATCACCATGTTTAAATATTTTTTAAATTAAAAAAAAAAAAGTACACTGTGCTAATCGTACAGGGTTGTTGAAAAATATCCACTGGGACAATGGATGTGACAGTGCTCTACAAGCACTAGTTAGTGTTATGACTCACTCGCCTTTTATCCCGATTTCTGAAGAGGCTGCTGCTTCTCCCATCTCTAGCTCTCTGTCCATTCTTGGTCAAGAACCTCACACTCTCCTCCACCTTCCCCGCCCCAGCCTTCCTCTCCAACACAGTAGGACCCCTGGCTCCCCGTTGCTCTGCTGGGATCTGCGCATCTGTGTCCCAGGGTGGGGGTGGTCTGTTCTGCTCCCCCATCTGAATTGAGCTGTCAAGGATGCCCTTCCCCCCTCCCCAGCACCTCAGACAGGGCTGCACATGCACGGAAGCTCCACAGGAGATCCTGAGGCAGCGAGGCTTGAGGCTCTGCACTCCTGTTCTCCCCTCACGTCCCTATGCCCACTGGGACTCTGGCTGAGCACAGGCAAGGGCTTGGGGTGGGGAAACCCACACTGCTGTGGCAGAAGCTGTGGAGAGAGGTTCGGAGCGAGCTGGGTGAATCCCTCATTTTAGAGAAAAATCACTGGACTATCTGAGGGTCTCCATTAATATTAGAACCCAGCCCCTTCTGACTTTGAACACAATAGTAATCCTTTCAGACCCTAAAAGGGGCTCCAGGCCTCCATGAAGCCTCTCAGACTGGGTACTTTCAACAGACAAACAAGCCTTCAACCCTCCTCTTCCTCTCCTGGGCCACTGAGGAGAAATCCTGTACTGTGAGCTGAGAAAGGAGAGGGAAAGAGGGTTTGCCTAACCACAGAGCATCTTCACAGCCTGACTCACAGGCGGTCACAAGCCCAGCGGGTGATGCAGTAGAGAGGACAGGGAAGAAGCATGAACATAAGGGGGATGCACGCTTCTGGGGATATATCTGAGCATGAAATGGGGCAGGAGAGGGAGACCCACAAAGACTAGGAAATGTACATTGGTGGGGTGGGAATGAGGCAGCAAAGAAAAGAGAGGAGTGGAAGGAACAATGGGGGAAGGAGGAAAATTAGGGAGTATCTTGTGGATTCAAGATGATGTCTAGGTCTCCAATTGTGTTTTCAGGCTCCTGGTTCACACCTCATCCTTTCTGCTCCTTTCTCTCCCCAGGTTAGGTGCTTTGCACACATCCCTGGCCCATCCGAAAGCTGTCCTTCATTTTCCCCAAGGACAGGGCTGCTCTCCTCCTCTAGCGACCTTGATGTAGAGGTACAGTCTGATGGGGACCGTGAAATGGCCCCACCCCCACCCACCCCCATCCCTTCTCTTTGGGAATCACCTGGGCGGTGGCCATGCCCTTGCACTGTTGCCTCAATCGCTCAAAGTACCGGTCCCACTCCGGCCCCCGCTTTCAGCACCAGGGACAGCGACCGGAGCCGCTGTCACCCCCACCTCATCCCCCTCCCAGCGTCCCTAAACTAGGCAAATGCTGGCGGGTGGAAGACAGCGGAGGTCGGCTTCTCCCGGAGACAGACCCCGAGCCTTGGGGTACGACAGAATATCCCAGATCCCCAGCAAGCAGGGCTGGAGGGGGCAGGGATCCATAACCCTGGCATTCCCTAGGGTCCTGATGGGGTCTCGGGTTCCTGAAACGGGCAGTCTAGATCCCCGAAAAGTCCCTAACATCTACTGGCCCTTTCTGGCTCCCCCAGCCCAAGAAATCATCCAAGACCCCTGCCCAGATATCCCCCGCCCAGGAATTCCCAGGCTAGGTAGGGGTAACTCCCCCGAGCCACCCGGAGACCCCTGGGCCGGAAATGAAGTGACCGAGGAGGGTGGGGCAGACCCAGTCCCCGTGCTGCAACCCACAGGGATGGGGTCTGTGTCCCCCGCCCTCCCTGCCCGACCCCCAGTACCGGAAGTCGCTGTAGGGGTGGATGATCCAGGCCCCCGCTGACTTGACCCGCTCCTGCTCGATTTCCACTGCTTTGTGGCTGCCGAACACGCGAAGCGAGAACTTGTTGACCGTGGGCTGCAGCAGCGTCCCGAGCTGCCTCCTTTTGGGCTCGGACCCGGACCCGGGAATCTGACCCGAGGCCGCGGTCGCAGGCACCGGGGCAGCGGGAGGCGCCGCCTCCAGCCCGGGGGTCGCCCCGTCGCCGGCCGCCGCCGCTGGCCGCTGCTCTGCCTCCATGACGCCCGCCGGCTCACACGCTTGGCCTCCCGGACCCCGCCGCGGCCATCGGGGACACCCCCCTGACCCCCGCGGGAGCCGGAGCCGATACAGCCGGCGGGCTCGGAGCGGAGGCGGTGTCGGCTCGGAACTGCGGGAGCGCTGGGCGGAGGGGGGTGTGTGAGACAGGCTCGCGGGCGGGCGGGCGGGCGGCGCTGCGCCCCCTGGCGAGAGCCGCGCGAAGGCCGGGCCGGCGGGCGGGGGCGGGGCCAGAGCGGCGGGCACCTCAGAGGGGCCCCCGGGTGGGCGTGGCCTAGGGAAAGAAGCCAGTTCTCCCCGCAGAGGCCGGGGAGACGGCGGGGGCGCGCGGTCGGAGCCCGCGGGCGGGCGTGGCCTAGTGTCCTGGGGCACTGACCCACCGAGAGCCAGTGGGTGGAGCCTCCGGCAAGAGGCGGGAAAACCGGATGCGGCTGGTGACACTAGAGACCCAGGAGGGCGAGGGGACTGGGCGCCGGTGGTAGAGACAGGGAGGACTTTTTGAGATTCTTCTTTCCCACTGTCTCCCAAGGACTTCCGTCCTCCTGCATTCCACCTTTTGACTCTCAGTACTCTCCTAGGCATATTCCTCTCTTCTAATCTCTTCTCTTCCAAGCGGTTCCCGCTAGTCATTCATTTCCGAATTCATTCACCAAGCGCGACTCTGCCTGGCACTGAATGGACGCTGCGAATATACTGATGAATACGAAAGTCCCAGCCATGAAGCCACTGCTTGGCTATGCCCATGGGTAAGTTACAGTGCTACCGGATGTTAAGTGCTATAATTTCCTAAATAGCTCAATTCTTCCCCTCTATTTCATGTCAAGTTCTCAGCATTTTCTACCTAGATTATTTCAGAAGCCTCTAAAAGGGTCTCCAAGCTCTTCCTGCCTAAGTTGTTTTCGACACTCCGCTAGTTACCTTCCTAAAATAGAAATAGCTATGCCACTCCCTTGCTTGAAGTCCTTCAAAATTCCGCATGTTCCTAAGATAATATCTAAGCTCCTTAACATGGTCTACAAGACCCTGCAAAATTTGGACCTAGTTTCAACAACCTCTATTCAGTCGTTTTGTTTGTTTTTTTTAGGTTCCAGGGATGACAAAACACTCAACCACTGAGCTACACCTGTGCCACAGAGAGCCCTCTTAAAACCTAAGGTTCCAGTCATGTTGAAATGCTAACTCCCTGAAATGCTTTGTTCTATTATCTCCAGGCCTTTTCTCTGCCTGGCATTATGCCCCTCCAATTCACTTTCTAATAGTTGGTTCTGACTCCCCTAGGAAGCCTAAAAACACATTCCCACCTCTCCTTACCCCAGGCAGGGTCTAGTCTGGAGCTTTTTCACAGCGGCCTTGGCCCCATAGTTATTAACAGTGCCTGTCACATGGTTGCCATTATTTGTTCATAAGTCTGTCTCTCCCCTTGCATTGTGAGACTCCGACGGACGGGAACCCTGAGACTGGCACAAGGCTGGACAGATAGTGGGCACTCAGTTAATGCTTGCTGAATGAATGAACGATCTGGTTAAGTGTTGGTGGTGGAGGAAGTGTACTCTCCAGTCCTTCCAACCTCTTCATTACCTTCCCCTTCTTTTTCAGGGAACTTCTAAGTTGATTCTGGTTAACTGGTCTAATCTCGATCTGATTATCTCCCATCTCAGCTGACTTCTGATATTCCCCGAGTTTAATATATTTATTTTTTCATCTCCCTTTCAAGTTTCCTTTTTGGTAATTTTTCAATTCCTTCTATAGCGTTTCTGACGCCACCCGGTCAGCCTCAAGGTCTCTTTCTCCCTTCTTTTTTTCCGATTCGGTACACTTACACGTTTCACATATTGTAAGGCACGCAAGATACAGCTCTCAAGTGATTTCCCCTTTTCTGTACCTGATTGGCTATCCTTCCATTTCTCAACTTTTCTTCCACAGCCATACTCCCACCCCCACACATGCAAAATTTCTGTTCAGAACAAAAGATAGCAGCCCCTCTTTGCTGCGGTTAGGTAGACATTGTTTTAAGAAGTGGATATTCTCCGGCTAAACTGGTGAAGCAGACCTCACCACCGTGCCTCACGAGAAAAGGTCTACGGAGCGACGACAAACCTTTCTTTCAAATCTCCATGCCTAAATATGCCACAGAAATCTCGATAAAAAGGGGAAAGAAGGCTGGGTACCAGAAGAGGCGGGACAAACCGGCCGAGGAAGCGACCTGCGCGCCCCCGCGGTTTTCTCGCCCTAGGAACTCCCCCCGCAGCACCTCTCCCGCCCTAACCCGCAAGCTACGTGAGCACGCGGTGGCGTGCGCGGCCCTGGGGGCGGAGACAAGGGGTAGCTGGGAAGGGACGCAGTGCGTGCAGGCGTGCGTGCCTACGTGCTCGCTCACGGTGGCGGCGGCGGAACGGAGAGGCCAGAGTCGGAGACCGAGCTGGGATCGGGCCCCGGGCGGGGGCGGTGCGAGCGGCGCCAAGTGGATCCTTGGGGCGGGGACGGAGCCGGGGCGGGCGGGACTGGAGCGGAGCCCGGGAACGGGGCGGGAGGTCCCAGGGTCCTGGGTTGGGGGGGTTGGAGCTGCACTTCGTCGCCGCGGGGGTGCCGGGACTCCGGCCGCAGTGCCGCCGCCATCACGGACTTCCTGTGGGACAAGCGCACGGGCCTCGCCGCCAGAACGGTGAGCGCGCGGGCTGCGGGTTCGCGCGGAAAGATGGCGACCACGGGGGCGCGCCATGCAGGGCGGGCGGGGATACTCTCGGATTGGGGGCAAGGGAAGGGGGCGAGGAAGGAAAGGAGGGTTGAGACCTGCGAAGCGGCGGAAGTGGGGTTAAAGGAGATGAAGTGGAAAGAGGTTGACCTGCCTTAGATATGTCCAGAAAGGCCTATAGGAAACTTGGGAGGGGCCAAAGTAGGAGTCAGGGAGAGGAGAGGTCCCAGAGACAAGAAAGAGCAAATTCCAAAGTTGGACCAAGGCTGAGGAGGGAGAAGACGACACGGTGTGTCACTTGGAGAATACAGAGCGTTTGGCTTCATGAGTGCGTTTTGGAGTTTGTGAGTCCAAAAGGTAAAAATAAGATTTCGAAGTTGAGAAAGATTCTGGGCTAGAGATGCTTTGGGGTGGGATGGGGGAGGCGTGTAAGGAACTTTACTGGCAGTATGTTTGTGGTGACATGGCATTTATGTGGCTGTCTTAACTAAGCAAGGTTGGATTACCTGTGTTTAGGTCTTGGTTCCCTCCGAGCCACATTAGGCCGGGAATGAGAACTATCACCCTTCTCAATTTGAAGAGGTTGCGGAGCAGTGGCCCAGAATGGGAGCCAGATGTTAAGTCATCAATCCTTTTCCAAACCTTATCCTCCCACCCATCCCCCAACACCATTTACTTCTAAATTCCTAGATCTGTCTCATTTTATTGTTTCCCCTTTCCCCCATTCCTCTCTCACTGGATTATGACAGTGATTTCTCTCTTGGTTCTTTCTCTGAAGGAAAAAAAAGGATGTGTGCACCTTGCAATTCCATGTCCAATAAGTGGAAGGTGGCCAGCTGTTAGCCAAGTGGTGCTCATATTAATTAAAAACCAGTTGTCTACTTCCTGTACATAAGAGGGGAAGATCTGGATAGGATGCTCACTGCAATTTGGGGCCCTTTGTATTAAAAACCTCTCAAGGGGCATTTGGCCAAAGATGTGAGAGACAGTTGTTCAAGGGGCCAGACCCAGGTCCCTATAACTTGCTTACATTTGGTATATACCTACTATGTCTAGAAACATGGGAATCTGCATTCCTGTTCTCAATACCAATGGTCTAGTTGGAGAGATAAGAAATACTCTTAATGACTGAAAAACCTTTATCATAACAGTGTACACTGCATCTGTATAAGTCATTTTGGCAAGATCGATCTTGGGTCCTCACCGAGGATGACTTGTCAGTTGCACAGTCTCACCTGTAACAGAACTGGGGCCCAGACCTGAGTGTCTTCACAGAGCCATGCTTTAAGGAAAACCAGGGTGGAGGAAAGATCAGAGTGAGGGTAACTGGAGGGTGGAAGGGGAGCTTCTTAAAGTTTTTAGTCAGAGTTAATAGGTGAATATGTATTCCAATTAGGAAGAATTTAAGCACAGAGAGGACTGAGGAAGTTATGGATGATAAAAAAGAGGATAAAAGAGCAAAAAGCACTTTAGCATCTTTGGACTGGTGTGTCCTTGGAGGGGAACTCTGAAAACTCAGAGCATTCGCTACAATTTCCACTTTTCCTCCCTTCCAGATGCCTCATCCCCGAAGGTACCACTCCTCAGAGCGAGGCAGCCGGGGGAGTTACCATGAACACTACAGGAGCAGAAAGCATAAACGACGAAGAAGCCGCTCCTGGTCTAGTAGCAGTGACCGGACACGGAGGCCCAGGCGGGAAGACAGCTACCATGTCCGTTCTCGGAGGTGAGGCCTCTGGAAGAGAAACTCAGTCTGGGGGACACTTATTGTTAAATGAATATTTATTGGTTGCATGCTAAGGGCATTGCCCTAAGCATCTGTGTGAAGGTGATGTTCAAGGTAGATAACAAAATAAGCAGTTTAGATTGCAGTGTTAGGAATATCATTATAGAAATACACAGTGTGAAGGGATCAGGAAGCACCCAGCAAATTTGGTTGGAGTGGGACAGAAAGTGTAGTTCAGGGAAAACTCGCCAGTATATGTGACATCTAAGCTTCTCTGGGGACAAGTAGGAGTCAAATGAGAGAAGCATCCTGGGCAGTGGGAAATCATGTGCAAAGGACTGAGGGCTAGAGGTAGCTAGTTATCTACTAGACCAGACAAGGTTACGGCTGCATGATTTTTAAAATTTGGCAGCATGTTCAATGGGAGGCATGGGTCAGAGTTGGTTTAGAGTAAGGCTGGATTTCAGTCAGGGAAGGTTTGAAGAAAGAAATGGCTGTTTGATTGTATCACTGGAGAGGAGGTAGAGGTCTCCAGATGGAGTGGTTGCTCTGTAGGTGCCTTTTCGGTGGTCTTAGTGACATGCAGGTACGGGGATCCTCCTAGGGAGAATTTTTTTTCTCCGTATTTCTGCATTTAATTATTGTTTCTTTTTTTAAAGCAGTTTTATTGAGATGTTTCTCATACCATGCCGTTCATTTAATGTGTACATTCAGTGGCTTTTGGTATAATCCAAATTGTGCATTCCTTGTCTCAGTCAACATTACAGCATTTTCGTTACTCATTTAGAAAAGAAACCAAAAAACCCCACCTCTCAGCAGTTACCTCTCAATCCCTCTAATTCTTCCCCTGCCATACGTACCCATCTAGCAGTACTTTTTGTCTTCATTCAGGAAGGGCCTTTTCACATGGCATGGTAGTGAATTTGGCCTGAAAGGATGCACCTGATGAGGGATTTCTTTGTTCCTGTAGCAGCTATGATGATCGTTCATCTGACCGGAGGGTGTATAACCGGCGATACTGTGGCAGCTACAGGCGCAACGACTACAGCCGGGATCGGGGAGAGCCCTACTATGACACAGACTATCGGCATTCCTATGAATACCATCGGGAGAACAGCAGTTACCGCAGCCAGCGCAGCAGCCGTAGGAAACATCGGCGGCGGAGGCGGCGCAGCCGGACATTCAGCCGCTCATCTTCGGTGAGTGCCCTGCACAGGCCCTTCCTCTCCCACTCTTCTTCAGGCCCTCTAGGACCCTGGTAAGTGAGATGTATTCTTGTTCTCAGCTGAGCATTGGGGCATGAAAAGTGAGGTGGGCACTGAACCTCTCTACTCTCTTGGAATTGCTTCAGCTCTTGGAGGGCCCTGGAATCTACTTTGGAAATGGATGGGCACAGAGCATTTGTGACCCCCAGTGCCTTCCCTGGCATGCTGGGCTTACTGTGTTTGGGAGCAGCTCCTCTGCCCCAGAAGCCTCCACTCTTGTCAGGGGCTTTGCTTGTGAAGTGCCTTTCTCCCCCAAGCCCTGGGCTCTGTGGCCCCCTTGGAAGGCAGGCTTGGGTGGGGGCAAGGGGAGATCTTTGCCCACCTGAAAGGGGATTGTGTAGAGCATGGGGTTGTGGGTGACCTTGGCAACGACACCACTTCTCTGCTCTGCCCACGCCTCTCCCTGTTCCCATTTTGGGTTTGGGGACTTGGGATTGTGCGCCGCTCTCTCTTCTCACCCCAATCCGTCTTACTGCATCTGACGTGTTCCCTTCCACTGTCCCCCATCATCGTCTGTCCCCCCTGGCTGGGCGCCTGTGACCGGTGACCCCTCCACCACCCACCCCGCCTCCCTCCGGCCCCCGCTCCGACACCTGGCTTGCTCCGACCCCCCCCGCCCCCCGACAGCAGCACAGCAGCCGGAGAGCCAAGAGTGTAGAGGACGACGCTGAGGGCCACCTCATCTACCACGTCGGGGACTGGCTACAAGAGCGATGTACAAGCCAAATCGTAACAATCCTATAGCCTGTAATGGTCCCATAGCCATCCTAACGTCCCAAGCCAACCTAAGTCACAGCCTCTTTTGCCTTTTCTCAGTGGTGTTGTTTATCTGGGTGGTTTGAGTTGCTGTTGAGAATTGACCTCTGCTGTCCACTCCCAGCTCTCATGGTCCCTGGGTTAAAGGTGGTGGGAATCACTCAGGGGTTTTCTTCCCCTGTGACCATCTGTATCTGTTCCCCCTTCCTTCATCTCCTCACCCCAGGTTGCTATACGCTTTTTTCTTCCAACTCAGCTCATTCCCCATCTTCTCTCCCTCCCTCTCCCCGACCCTCCTCTCTTTCATTTCAGATGAAATTGTAAGCACCTTGGGAGAGGGGACCTTTGGCCGAGTTGTACAATGTGTCGACCATCGCAGGTAACTGTCAGCCCCCTCCTGATTCTAAACCTGCTGGGTGTAAAGAGATGGGGTGGTCTTAGGCTTTTTGCTGATTAGGCAGAGGCAGTCCCCAGACAGCCCCTTTCAATTTGGAGATGTTCTTGAGAAATCAGCAAAAGTCTTTCCGGCCAACTTACAGGGGTGGGGCTCGAGTTGCCCTGAAGATCATTAAGAATGTGGAGAAGTACAAGGAAGCAGCTAGACTCGAAATCAACGTGCTGGAAAAAATCAACGAGAAGGACCCTGACAACAAGAAGTAAGCAAGCAGAGACGCTTAAGGGGAATCTGAGAGATTCCCAGTCTTGGGTTAGGCAGGCAGGGAAATCCTAGACCTCATCCATTCATCTTTAGTTCATCATCCTAGCATAATAGACACCAGAGCAGGAGGGTCTCTAATTCATTCCCCTTCTTTCTGAGGCAGTTAGATCATTCAGTTCTCTGGAATTTGGCTCCATTCCAGGATGGCCTCTGTAGAGATGTGTCTTGGACATGAGCCTGGGGCTGAGCATGAACATTTTTATCAAAAAATGAATTACATTTTATACAAAGAACTATGCCATTGAGACCAAAGACATATAGTAACATTTCTGTTAATATACAGTCATAGGCCAAAAAAAGAATAAAGTGTTGAGCAAAGACAGAAGAAGGCAATAGCTATATAAACATGAACCCAGTTGTGGCTGACAGTGAATTTCAGAAGTGGGAACTGGGGTTGAGGTTTAGAAATGACAGTTTGAAAATTAAGGGTCCACACTGTTTGGAATCCCTGGCACTGAACAGTTTATCAGCAAATAGAATTTAGGGAAAAATTTAAAAGGTTGTAGAAAAATGGTTTGGAGCTTGGTAGGTGTCACCTCTCTTCTTGGGTCTGCTGGAAAGACCATTCCCTAGCTGTATTGAATTTTGTTAGTAATGCTAGCTGGCATAATTTTACACAAGTACGTGGAATCTGCAGCCTTGTTGCTCTTCATTGTTGGGATGATAGGCATGTGGGAGCTCACTGAACACCCTTCTTCCCATCTCTCTTCCCAGCCTCTGTGTCCAGATGTTTGACTGGTTTGACTACCATGGCCACATGTGTATCTCCTTTGAGCTCCTGGGCCTTAGCACCTTCGATTTCCTCAAAGACAACAACTACCTGCCCTACCCTATCCACCAAGTGCGCCACATGGCCTTCCAGCTGTGCCAGGCCGTCAAGTGTGAGTGGGGAAGGCCGAGGTGGACTCTGGGGCAGCCCTTCCCTCCATTGGACCGCTTCTATCTCAGTTGTGCACGGGTGAAGCCTCTAAACAGTCAGCTCTTGATTATCTTCAGTTCCTTTATATACTGTCATGTTGGCATCACCTCTTTTGACTTAACTCTTTGACTGATGTCTTAACCATCATTGATTGCTCTTACTTCACACTCATCCTAGCAGGAGCTGGAAGAAAAAGCCTTTGAAACCAAAGCACTTAACTTTTCTCCTTTTTCTCCTCTTTCCCTCTGCTTGGGGAAGTGTAAGTCAGACAGCAAACACCAAGGCATAAACTCTCTGCTCAGACTAGAAGTTTACATTCGTCTGAGATGAGATGCTTTCTCCATTCCCAGCAAAGTGAATGGGAACAGGGAGTAGTTGAGCCAACGGGCCAGGTAGGGAATCCAGACCAGTACACTGTTCCTTCCTAGTCTTCACAATAACACAACTTCTCAGAATTGAATCCGTGGAATGTTGGGCACAAACATGTGCCAAAGGCAATACAGAAATACAACCCATAGCAAATTAACTTTTGTGGGTTTTTTTGTGTTTTTTGTTTGTTTTTACATCAGTTGAGAATTGCATATACTTCTAACGTTATTAAGAGTAGGGCTTATTAGATCAGGAATTTCATTTGGCTGTAGATCAGAAAGCAGCCCCAGTGATTCTGGACCTGCCTTCTCTAGCTTTGATCTGGGTGACCAAGCCTGGGACCACCTGGTACCAGTTATCCCTGGCCACCTAGACTGAGCCTGTCCTGGTCTTCTCCCCTGCAGTCCTCCATGATAACAAGCTGACACATACGGACCTCAAACCTGAAAATATCCTGTTTGTGAATTCAGACTATGAACTTACCTACAACCTAGAGAAGGTAAGATGGACAGGGTCTACTGCTTGGCCAGTGGAAGCAGGCAGCCATGCCACTTTGCCTTTCTGTCCCACTTTGACGTCTACGTTTCCTCCCTGTTTGGCTCTTACTGGGTAAAACCAGTGTACTTTAGCTTGAAAAGGAGAAATTTTAAGAGCGCTAAAATTAAATTAGAAGAAAACTTGGGAATAGATATCTTCCCAATAGACTGAAAATGTTTTTAAGGCTATTGGTTTGGACTTCCTTTTTTTTTTTTAGATGTATATTTCTGTAATGTGGGAAAGCTCAGGTCCCTTGGCTAACTGAAAATAATGGAGATTGTTGCTAAGGGAGCTTTCTCTTTCCCTTGACCTCTTTGCTATATGTACACACACATACACATCAGTCACTGGGTAGTCTTTAGATACACGTAGACTTGCATATTATTCTATAATCATTTCTTAATGATTCCTTCCCCACTCCTTACAAACTCTTGTGGATGTGTGGGGACAGACAGGAGGCCAAGGTTGCTATGTTTGAAAGCTCAGAAGCACTTTAAAGAATAATGGTGGCATCTAGGACTGAGATGCCCATTCTTCTCTTCCTGCTTTGCATCTAGAAGCGAGATGAGCGCAGTGTGAAGAGCACAGCTGTGCGAGTGGTAGATTTTGGTAGTGCCACCTTTGACCATGAGCACCATAGCACTATTGTCTCCACTCGCCATTACCGAGCACCAGAGGTCATCCTTGGTAAGGGAGGGCAAGGTTGTTGGAGTATGTGAGAAAATGAGTTGGTGAGGGTGGGGCCCCCTGACGCCTCTAACGCCTTTTACCCTCCCCTGGTTCCCATTCAGAGCTGGGTTGGTCACAGCCTTGTGACGTGTGGAGCATAGGCTGCATCATCTTTGAGTACTATGTTGGCTTCACCCTTTTCCAGGTAAGTAGTGAGGTGTTTTCATAACCACCTAACAGTCTTCCACCTGATGCCTTGTTTGCTGAGGACCTGCCTGCTCTCACCTCCACTCCATTCCTCCATGTTAGTCATCTTGGCAGCTGGTCCTCAGCATCCCCTTCTCTCATCACCAATCCCATGCCAACTGCTTTCTTTGTTTCGTAGACCCATGACAACAGAGAGCATCTAGCCATGATGGAAAGGATCTTGGGTCCTATCCCTTCCCGGATGATCCGAAAGACTAGGTGATCCTTGAGTGGGAAGGACTCCTCTCTTTCCCTTTTATTTTTTACGTAATTGGTCTATTTCACATCATTTGCATTTTTCTTTGATGTTAAAAATAATTATTTCGTAACAAGAGGAACCTCCTGATTCCTCAACCTCCCTTTCACCTTTAGGAAGCAGAAGTATTTTTACCGGGGTCGCCTGGATTGGGATGAGAACACATCGGCTGGGCGCTATGTTCGAGAGAACTGCAAACCTTTACGGGTGAGCAGGACTGGGATAAAATAATGCCCGCCACCCAAAGGTCCCTTCCTCAGGGTGGTTTCCATAAGCAGGAAGTTAGGAAAGGGGAGGAAAACTGAAAGAAGACATTATTGGTCAATAGAGGAGTGATAAGGAGCGGGGTTTTGGAGGGAAGGAGGTTAGATAGCCATGTCTTACTCAAGCCAATCAGAGATCAAAGCAATGTCCTGGCTTCTTTAGGTCAGACAGAAAAGAATAAACTACCTTTGAAGAGCTAACATTTTAATGAGCTAAAGAAGATTCATGAAGTTGACAAGGATATACAAGTAGAACTTTCAGAGTGTGTGAAGGAGTAAAATTGTGCTATTGGGAAGATAGGTTGAGCTTTAATATCAGAAATGATCCAGGGTGGTCATCATAAGTATCCAAAGTGGTTACAAGCAGAACTTTGGTTCTTCAAGATTGAAAGCTAGGGACTTGAGAAGAATGCAGGGTTTGTAAGGCATCCTGCCTCACCTTTTTCCTGCCCTCCACCACCAGCGGTATCTGACCTCAGAGGCAGAGGAACACCACCAGCTCTTCGATCTGATTGAAAGCATGCTAGAATATGAACCTGCTAAACGGCTGACCTTGGGTGAGGCCCTTCAGCATTCTTTCTTCGCCCGCCTTCGGGCTGAGCAGCCCACCACCAAGCTGTGGGACTCCAGTCGGGATATCAGTCGGTGACGATCAAGCCCTGGGCCCCCCTGCATCTCTTTGAGCAGTGGGTGTCCAGTCCAGGACACTGGTGCTTTTTTATACAAGAAAACAGCCAGAGTGCACTCCTTCCTCCTGGCTCCTGTATACCTGTGAATATGTGAAATAGTGTAAATATGACAAAACCTGTACTTATCACTTCATCCCCTGCCTTGTACATAATGCCATTCCATCCCACATTTTTCCCACCCTCACCTGCTCCCTCACATGCAGTTGAGTGGGGGCAGAAAGAGGTAACCAGGTGGTATCTACCCCATGTTTTATAAGGAATTTTGTACAGTCTTTGTGAAATAAAATGACGTGCTTCATCTGACCTCCAACCCTGGACTTTGACGTTTGGGGATGTTGGGGTGGAGGGACAAGATCGGCAGCATTTCTGAGTTTGGATACTATGAAGAGAGAATCCATCTTACTCTCCTAAATTAACCAGAGCGCAGCCACCAGTTTCTCTAAATTGTGGGGTAAAGGTGGGTGGCGGGTAGGGTAACGTTCCTTCCGGGTTGAAGGGAGACGGGTTATAAAAGGTAGTACTTCTCTGGCCTGGAATGGTGAGGGTTGGGAAAGAGGACCAGCTGCAGTTACTGGGCACCAGGATACAGCTAGAAGCAGAAAGGCCGCCTCACCGGGCTTTGGAGAACCTGTAACGGCGGGTTCAAGACGACTCCTAAGTCTCTAGACAGTAGGAAGGGCGGGGGTTCTGGCGCGAGGCCTCCTGGGAAGTGTAGTTCGTTAGTGGGAGGAGGTCACGTGGGAAAAAGGCGGTACTTGGCTGCAGATCACGATCAGCGGTGTCACGTGGAGCGCCTCCGTCTTTTCTTTAAGCCAGGGCGCAAGCGCAGCCCGCTGCTGCTGCGGGGATACTTTCGACCCTTCCGGTCGAGACGACCAATCCGTGTACAGAGCACCGGGGAGGCCCGAGGGGAGCGGAGGGAGCTCCAGGAGCCACCGCGGCCGCGAGTGCGGCGGGCAGGGGCGTGTAGGGCTGGGGGCGGCTGAGGCCGCAGTTGCAAATATGGCTCAGAGTAGAGACGGTGGAAACCCGTTCGCCGAATCCAACGAGCTTGATAACCCCTTTCAGGTGACTTGCGCCGGCGTCTTTTGGGCAACTGGGTTGACTTTTCTCGGTTTGGGAGGGTCGGGCCAACTTGTATTTCTCTTCACATCATTTGATCCTGGAAGGGTTTGCCACGTGATGGTGGTTCCAGACCTGTGAGCACCCTGGGGGGCGGGCCCTGTCCCTGCAAGGAGCCGGTACTTGCAGTGTGGGGTGAAGGATTTGGGTGCAAACAGCCTAGCCCCTAAGATGCAGTCTTTGGAGTCACAGGCATTTTGGGAGAGGTCCCTGGGAATTCCCCCAGAAGACACCAATTGAGCCCCAGGTCTCTGCCCACAGGACCCAGCTGTGATCCAGCATCGACCCAGCCCTCAGTATGCCACGCTTGACGTCTACAACCCCTTTGAGACCCGGGAGGTGAGCTGCTGGAGCGCACCGGAGGGCAAGGAGGGGAGGGTGTACACCTAAGCCCAATCTGTCTGGGACTAGGGACCCTTTTTGCATGCAAGGGGAAGGAAGAAGCACTGTGGTCTTATCTCCCTTCGGCCATGGGATGCTAATCCTTCTAGAAAACATCAGCCAACAACCCATCTGGTTTAAGCTCTGCAGAAAAGTCCTAAGAATGCTTGGATCCTGAAATAAGGCTTCCGTTTGGGAAGGCTTCTGTCTGGGAAGACTTCCTTGGGAAAAAAAAACTGGAGTTGAGGAGAAAGATTGTGATTAGGTGGCAGTTAGAAAGCAGGGAATGAGGGGGAATAGACCTGTTGGTCCTAGTAGAATAGAGAATGGTGTGGTTTGAAAGGCTAAAGAGGTAGGCATGGTCCATGAGCACTTGGAATCCTTGCTGAGGATATGGATGTGAAGAGTGACATGGACTACTCTTGAGAGTTCTTCTGAGTTCTTTGACAAATTAAACACAAGAACTAATTCTCTACCAACTGGGGAGAGGGCTGCTGCCTTAGGTAATGAGCTTAAAGGCATACAAACAGATTCTAGAGTTCTGTGTTGTGGGGGACTAGGTGGTCAATAAGATCTTTTCTAAACCCAACAGCCACCACCAGCGTATGGGCCTTCTGCCCCTGCCCCATTGCCAACACCCTCGGCTCCCTCCTTGCAGCCCTCACGAAAGCTCAGCCCCTCAGAACCCAAGAATTATGGCTCC
The DNA here is from genome assembly GCF_030445035.2 of Dasypus novemcinctus. NCBI lineage: Eukaryota > Metazoa > Chordata > Mammalia > Cingulata > Dasypodidae > Dasypus > Dasypus novemcinctus. Next base: position 30,805,943 of record NC_080685.1, on the reverse strand, counting down.
TACAGCACCCAGGTAAAGGAGATGTGCAGGTGGAGGCTGGAGAAAGGGCCAGTCCTGGGGTCCAGTGTGTAAAACGTCCTCTTCTCATACTGGGCAGGCCTCGGCTGCTGCAGCAACAGCTGAGCTGCTAAAGAAGCAGGAGGAGCTCAACCGGAAGGCAGAGGAGTTGGACCGGAGAGAGCGAGAGCTGCAGCATGCTGCCCTAGGGGGCACCGCTAGTAAGTGAATCCTTGGTAGGGTGGGATGAAGTGAGGCAGTGGAGGTGGGGACGTGGCTGTTTGGAAGGAGCACAAAAAGGATTTAGGAGCATGGGTTCTGGAGTCAGACTGCTGAGTTTGAGTTTGGACTTACTAACCATGAGATCTTAGGCAAGTTATGTAATCTTTGGGTGCCTTAGGTTCTTTATTTGTAAAATAAGAATAATACTTATTATACCTGTTTGATAGGATCATTGTGAGAGTTAAACAGATCATATAAACAAAGTATTTAATACAGGATTTAGAAGTTGTAAGTAACAATAAACGTTGACTGCTACTGTTATTTTTGCCACTCTCCCTTGTCTTCTTGAACCCTGAATCGGAGCTAGAAGAGAGGGAATAAAGGGCGGGGGGCATGATTCCCTTGTTTGTCTCTGCCTTACTTCTGGGTTCCTCCTGCTGTCTTTGTGCCTTACAGCTCGGCAGAACAATTGGCCCCCGCTACCTTCTTTTTTCCCCGTCCAGCCCTGCTTTTTCCAGGACATCTCCATGGAGATTCCCCAAGAATTTCAGAAAACAGTATCTACCATGTACTACCTCTGGATGTGTGAGTAGTGAAAAGCTTTATTGGAGGTAGGGTATGGATGGGAGCTTCACATTTCCTGCTTTGTAGCCCATTTGCCTGGAACTAGACATTCACTTCTCAACATCTGAGTTTAAGGCCAACTTCTCCAGGAATGTTCCTGGGTTAATCCTTTTATTATATCTAAAGTTTATTTTCTATTCTGCTAGCCAATACATGCTTTGGCTGCCTCTCCCCTTTTCCCTTGTTCTCATACAGAAATGCATCCTGAATCTTTTATATGTCTTTGCAAGGGGGAGCACATGGGATTGAGATTTGTTTGTTCTACTTCCCCTGTTAAGTGACGATCCCGTGAAGGATCTTCTCTGCCACATGGGATGAGGGTTGTGGGGTGTGAGCAGGGGAAGAAGTCTTCACTGCAGCCCAGAAGGACCCGTCATCCTGTCCTTCTGTCCCCTAGGCAGCACTCTGGCTCTTCTCCTGAACTTCCTCGCCTGCCTGGCCAGCTTCTGTGTAGACACCAGCAACGGCTCGGGCTTTGGGCTTTCCATCCTTTGGATTCTCCTTTTCACTCCCTGCTCCTTTGTCTGCTGGTACCGTCCCATGTACAAGGCTTTCCGGTAAGCAGGGCATAGGGTGGGAGGATGGGGGACCTGGGATGGGCCCCACATCTGCCCCACCAACCCTAATTCTCCCATCTTCACCATTTTTTTTGTCTTTGCAGGAGCGACAGTTCATTCAACTTTTTCGTTTTCTTCTTCGTTTTCTTCGTCCAGGATGTACTTTTTGTGCTTCAGGCCATTGGCATCCCTGGTTGGGGATTCAGGTTCGTGAGAATGCCATCTACTCTGACCTCTCCCTCCCACTGCTCTAGACCAAGCCTGCACTGAGGACTGGTGAAGTTGCTCAGAAAAAAAAAAAATGTGGTTTTTATCCTTAGGAGATATTATTTTAACAGGAGAGACAAGACATTCTTCCAAAATAGAGAGAGCCCAGAGAGAACTCCAGACAGGCATAAATGGAGCAGAAGGTGGCTACATGTGGTCAATCTGAGAAGGCTTCCTGGAGGAGGGATACATAATCATGGTTGAAGAGGGGAGGGAAAGTCTTCAACAGAGAAGGCTCTGATTGGAGTGAGAATGCCTAGAAGAGTTAGGAGCTAATAGTCTGGAAGCTGTGGTTAAACTATGGAAAGAGCAGATATAGTTGGGATTGTAGAGTGTGGAGCGCTGCCAGTCTCACAGGGGAGCTAGTCCTGGTGGCCACTACTGATGGATGGGTGGAACTGGGCCTTGTTTGTGACGGTAACCAGAGAAACTGGGAGGACAGAAACCCAGCTCTTGGCTGCCACGCACTTTTCCTTCCGTACAGTGGCTGGATCTCGGCTCTGGTGGTGCTAAAGTCCAACACGGCTGTGGCTGTGCTCATGCTGCTGGTTGCCCTGCTCTTCACTGGCATCGCTGTGCTGGGAATTGTGATGCTAAAGCGGGTGAGGGGCTGCGTGGAAGGTGGGGCCAGGAGGGTGAGATCATGGGTCCCTGGGGGCCTGGGTGGAGCATTCAGGAGGAATTGGGGAGGGCCAGGCTGATGGGCGAGTTCTCAGCTAATGGATCTCTGGGGGTGGCGTGTGAGTGTGTGAGAGTGCTGCGAGGGAGGGTCAGATCTGAGAAGGAAAAACTGGAGCGAGCTAGTGACTGGCGGTGAGGTTGGAAGGCAGGGATGGGGTCCCAGTGGCTGAAACAGGCTGTCATGTCTCTGTCCTTTACTTGCAGATCCACTCCCTGTACCGCCGCACAGGTGCCAGCTTTCAAAAGGCCCAGCAAGAGTTTGCTGCTGGCGTCTTCTCCAACCCTGCAGTGCGAACCGCAGCTGCCAATGCCGCCGCTGGGGCTGCTGAAAATGCCTTCCGGGGCCCATGAATCCAAGTGAGATGCCCTGGCTCCGCCACTTGAGGCAGCCAACTTAGCCCCTATTCCTGGGGTCTCTGGAACTTGGAGGGGCATCAGTACTTGATGTGTCCTCTAAAGTGCCCCCAATCCCATGGCCATGACTTCTGAGCCTGACTCGGGTGCCGTGAGCCCACTGTGACAGCCACTCAGCCACCCCACCCCACTCAGGCTACACTGCTGCCACTCTCACACCACCCCAACCCAGCTTCCCTCTGCTGTGCCAAGGCTGTTGCTTCGGTTATTTAAATAAAAAGAAAGTGGAACTGGAACTCAAGTCCCCATTTCGTGAATTTTAGTAGGAATTGGGTCTTACGGAAGAGAAAGCGTGTGGAGAGAACTGAAGTGACGCAGAATGTTAACTCCTGACGGGAGATCGGCCCTGGGCTTTAGTGGAAACTGAGAGCTGTGGGGGACGGGCGCCAGCGCCCTGGTGGCTGGCACGGGAGGAGGACGGGAAGTCCCTGGAAGGGCGTGGAAAGGCGGAGCCGCCAGGGAGCCGTGCTCCCCACCCTGCTCCACTAATAACGGGGGAAGAGCCGGGAAGAGCGGGCTTGCGAGGCTGAGCAGGGCTCAACAGCCCTGGCCTGCGTCGAGGGAGGGAAGGGAGTTGGTGGAGCGCTTGGCGCCCGGCAGACACTGCCTGCTCGCCTCGGCTTTTCTGCCCTCCTCTTCCCATGGGGTTGCGACCGGACTACAACTCCCGGCGTGCACTGCGCCGGCCTCGCCGCCACGCCCCTCCTCCCGCTCCATCCCCATCCCCCCCTCCAGTCCTGGACCCGCTGCAGCCCGAGCTGGGGGAGCGGACCCGGGTGGGGAGGGGAGCGGGGCAGGCCATCCGGGAGACGGCGGCGCCTCGGCCGCTCCCCACCAGGCGGCCCCGGATCTCGCTAGACACCCCGAGGGCACCTCGACCGCTCCGCTGGGGTCGGCCGGCGCCGAGCCCTCCCCTCTTCTCTGGACTCCTTCCCCTTCCTCGCCTTGCCCTCCCCACCCTTTCCCGGGCTCCGGACCGCCGCCCTCCCCTCACTCCCGGACGGGCCTTTCTCGGCGGCCCCCTTCCTTGGGAGATGCGATGAGCTGGTGTCCTCGCGTCCTCCTCGCCGCCCCGGGCACGGTGCCCGCCCAGTGGCCGTGGTGGGGAGGGGTCACCCCGCGGCCCCTCGGTGACGCTCCTCCCCTGGGCACCCCCCCAGCTGGCGTCCCGGGGCCATGCCCCAGGGGACCCAGCCAGGGGGTGGGCTCTAGAGCGAGGGGAGTGGAGAGGAGGGAGGACGGAGCCTTGGGTTCCCCTGAGATGCTCCCAAGCGCCAGGGGGTGCGGAGCGAGGTGCAGACACCCGGGCAGCAAGCATGATGCCCTCGCCTAGTGACTCCAGCCGCTCGCTGACCAGCCGGCCAAGCACCCGGGGTCTTACCCACCTCCGCCTCCACCGGTCCTGGCTGCAGGCCCTGCTCATGCTGGGGCTGGCCCAGGTGCTCCTGGGCATCCTGGTGGTCACCTTCAGCATGGTGGCTTCCTCCGTCACCACCACCGAGAGCGTCAAAAGGTCCTGCCCATCTTGGGCTGGGTTCTCGGTGAGTTGGGTGCACCGTCGCTGGGTGGGGGAGGCTCCTTGGGCCCCACCTACCAGCTGCAGGCGCAAATCTTCGCCTCTCCTCGCGCTCCTGGCCCTCTCCCTCCTTACAGGGCTGGGTGCAGCCTGTGGTGAGGGGCTCACCCAGGGGCCTCCCCTGCCAGGCTGAGCCTGTGCCCACTCTGTCCCCAGCTGGCGTTCTCCGGGGTGGTTGGCATCGTGTCCTGGAAGCGACCATTCACTCTAGTGGTAGGTGCCAGGGTCCAGTCCCACCGGGAGGCAGGTGCCCAGCATCTGAGGGGCTGCTCACTAATGCCCTCGAGGAGGGAATTGGCCCGCTGGGCACAAAGTATCCATCAAGGAAGGCGGCTTCTTTCGTAGTAGAGGGACCCTTGGGAAACAAAACTGGGCACCGATGAGGGTCCCAGTCCTGAGTGGTCCCTGTTTCCCCCAGATCTCCTTCTTCTCCCTGCTTTCGGTGCTCTGTGTCATGCTCAGCATGGCCGGCTCTGTTCTCTCCTGTAAGAATGCCCAGCTGGCCCGAGACTTCCGAGACTGCTCCATGGTGAGATTTGAGGAGGGAGAGCCGGAAAGGACTGAGTAGGGGAGGAGGGGTGCTGACCCCCTGGGCTTGTCCTGACTCAGGCTGCCTCACCCTCCCCATGCCCGCTCAGGAAGGAAAGGTCTGTGTGTGCTGCCCCTCCGGCCCCCTGCTCCGGCCCTGTCCAGAGTCAGGGCAGGAACTGAAAGTTGCCCCTAACTCCACCTGTGATGAAACCCGAGGAGCCCTCAAGGTGAGCATGCAGCCCCCACTTTGACCATCCCCCCCCCATCCTCCTCGTTCCCATCCTTGCCCTCCCAGTGCCAGTTCTTAATTCTGGGTCCCCTCCTGGGGTCCTCCCAGGTCCAGAACATGTGGGATTTCCCTGTCTTCAGGCCCCTCTCAGTCCCTTCCTCCTCTGTCTCCTCTTGCCCAGAACCTGCTCTTCAGCGTCTGCGGCCTCACCATCTGTGCCGCCATCATCTGTACTCTCTCTGCTATTGTCTGCTGCATCCAGATCTTCTCCCTGGACCTCGTGCACACAGTGAGTAGGGTGCCAGGGCCAGGCCAAGGCCAGGCAGGTATTAGGAGTGGGGGGCTGGGAACAGGCAGGCCTGAGTGGTCAGGTGGCAGCAGCGCTGACCTCTGAGCACCAGGGGCTGTGGGTCAACAGATGGTTAAGTCTGTTTGAGGGAGGGTGAGAAAGGGAATGCCAGGGAGGGAACGAAGTACCTGATGTCATCTGGGGCTTTAGAGAATAGGACTCAGAAGGAAGGACTTCTGGGTGGGATGAGGTCAAAGAGTGGCAGGGGCAGGATAAAAGGTGGGTGTTCTGGTGGGGACCGAAACAGAGAATAGAGCAACTAAGTGTGGGGGTGAGGCCACAGGAGAAGGGCTCTCTGGGTAGGTGGGGCCAGAGCTGGAAGTCCTGGGTAGGGGCAGGATAAGAAGAGGAGCTGGTTCCAGGTGAGGGAGGGGCCTGAGCTGGAGGACCTTCTTGGAGGGGCGGGGCCAGAAAAAAACAAAGTTCGTAAGAGCTGTGTTCCCAGAGACCAGGCCTTCTGACTCGCTTGCTCCCCAGCAGCTGGCCCCTGAGCGCTCAGTCTCTGGCCCCTTGGGGTCTCTGGGTTGTGCATCCTCGCCCCCAGCCCCTCTTCTACACACCATGCTGGACTTAGAGGAATTTGTACCACCAGTGCCACCACCGCCCTACTATCCCCCAGAATACACCTGCAGCTCAGAAACAGATGCACAGAGGTGAGAGATCTGGCAGGATCCTGCTGGGGGAGCTAAGGGGAGAGGAATTTGGGGCTGAGTCTGGGGCTGGATGAATGGAGAGGGATCTTTGTGGAGTAGGCATTCTTTTCCAGGCTTTGACCTTCTCCCTCATCCTGCCAGCATCACCTACAATGGCTCCATGGACAGCCCAGTGCCCTTGTACCCTACTGATTGCCCTCCTTCTTACGAGGCCGTCATGGGGCTCCGAGGGGACAGCCAGGTGAGAGCAGAGCTTGGTACAGTGCGGGAGCTGGGGATGGAGGCTGAAAAGCTGAGTGAGTTCCAGGAGCTGAATAAAGATAATAGTTCTGGTCACCTTTATAGTGCTCGCACATCCACTGCTACCTTCGATCTTCCCTAGGGCGTGGAGAGGAGGTTGGGGTAGGAACTAAAATTTCTGTTTTACAGATGTGGACACTGAGGGGCCATGTAAATCAAGTGACTGGCACAAAGTGACAAAGCTGGACTGGACTCTAGGTCTCCAGAGCTCTGTCCAACACGTGGGGGTGGCCACATCACTGGGTCGGGCTGGGCCCTTGACCCTTCTGTGTTTTCTGCAGGCCACTCTGTTTGATCCTCAGCTTCACGATGGCTCCTGCATCTGTGAGCGAGTGGCCTCCATTGTAGATGGTGAGCAGGGAGTGGGGATGACTGAACAAGGGCTGCCGGGGATAGAGGGACTGGGGGGGCGGGAGAGGAGAGGAGGACAAGGCTGAGCTGGTGATTTAGAAACAAGCAAGGCCTCGGCTGTGGCTTCCTGGAACGCTGGACTTACCTGGCTCCTCTGAGAGAAAGCTGGAAACAGAGTGGCCCGGAAGGCTGGGCCTGGGAGAGGAGGAAGTGCCCGGGCCAGGACAGTCCCGTGCTACCCAGCTCCTCCCACTGCCCACAGTGTCCATGGACAGCGGGTCTCTGGTGCTGTCGGCCATCGGCGACCTCCCCGGGGGCTCCAGCCCGTCAGAGGACTCGTGCCTGCTGGAGCTGCAGGGCTCCGTGCGCTCCGTTGACTACGTGCTCTTCCGCTCTATCCAGCGCAGCCGCGCCGGCTACTGCCTCAGCCTGGACTGCGGCCTGCGGGGCCCTTTTGAGGACAGCCCCCTGCCCCGGCGGCCCCCGAGGGCTGCCCGCTCCTATTCCTGCTCTGCCCCTGAGGCCCCACCTCCCCTGGGTGCCCCCACGGCTGCCCGCAGCTGCCACCGGCTGGAGGGCTGGCCGCCCTGGGTGGGACCCTGCTTCCCTGAGCTGAGGCGGCGGGTGCCCCGGGGAGGAAGCCGGCCGGCCGCAGCCCCTCCCGCCCGAGCCCCCACTCGGCGCTTCAGCGATAGCTCAGGTTCCCTCACCCCCCCGGGGCACCGGCCTCCTCACCCGGCTTCCCCGCCACCGCTGCTGCTGCCACGGTCCCACAGCGACCCGGGCATCACCACCTCCAGCGACACTGGTGAGGCCCTCCCCTGCCGCCTCTGGGTTCACGAGAGGGTGGGCACTGGACGGTAGAGGGCTGATGATGCCCACCGCGGTTGGGGCCACTGGTGAGTTCCCTGAGGAGCAAAAAGGGATGAGTTCCCTCCTGCAGCAAGAGCATTTTGTGTTTTGGAACCCGGTGCCACAGCTCCCAGCTTGGGTGTGTTATCTAACTTCTCCAAGCCTGTTTCTTATCTGTAAAACAAGCATAGCAGTAGTGCCTGCATCACAAGTACAACTGAGTAACTAGGAAGTGAGAGAATAAAAGTAAAATGCTTAGCACTGGCAGAGAAAGCGTTCAGCAGTGCCCCGCGTGCCAGATCCCCGGGAGGATGTGGCAGCCAACGATGCCAGCTTAATCCCTGCCTTTGTGGACTACACCGTCTAGCTGCTGGCAGACGTAGACAGAGATGGTGGCCCCTTAGTTAGGGAGGGACCGTGGGAGCTGTGCGAGCAACTCGGCTTGAATTTTCACGGGAGGCTGGTGGACTGGGTGAGCAAGTCCTCAGAGGCCCCCCACTCAGGCCCTGCCTCTCCTTTCCAGCTGCCTTCAGGGACCTTTATACCAAAGTGCTTGAGGAAGAAGCTGCTTCCGTTTCCTCTGCAGATACAGGTCAGGTGTATGACGGTGCCTCGGGGGTGGAGGTCAGTGACAGCTGGCCCTCTCCACCCCCCACCCACCCAGCCGCTCCCTCGCTCTCTGCAGGGCTGTGCTCTGAAGCCTGCCTCTTCCGCCTTGCCCGCTGCCCTTCCCCCAAGTTGCTACGTGCCCGCTCAGCCGAGAAACGACGCCCTGTGCCCACCTTCCAGAAGGTCCCCCTGCCTTCGGGCCCTGCACCTGCCCACTCCCTGGGGGACCTGAAGGGCAACTGGCCAGGCCGGGGCTTGGTCACGCGTTTCCTCCAGATGTCCAGGAAGGCTCCAGACCCCAGTGGGAATGGAAGCCATGGGCAGAAGCAGGTAAGGGTTAGGGGAGTCGTGATACCAGGGGAAGCCTGGTGCCGCAGGTTGAATCATATTGATGCCGTGCCCTGTGTCACCACCCAGGTGCCCCAGAGCCCATGGGGCCGGCCAGGCCGAGAGAGCCTCCATCTTCGCAGCTGCGGTGACCTGAGCTCCGGCTCCTCCCTGCGGCGCCTCCTCTCTGGCCGCAGGCTGGAGCGTGGTACCCGCCCCCACAGCCTCAGCCTCAATGGGGGCAGCCGGGAGACTGGGCTCTGACCTGACTTCTTGGCACACTGAACAGATCCAGATGAATGCTGGGGCCACAGGCACCAGCTGGTTGGGACCAGACACCCCCAGCGCCTCCTTGCACTGGCTAGCACAAAAAGAAACCTGCTGATGACCCCCACACGTGTCCCTTTTCCTCCTACCTCTGGGGGGCACCTGCTGCTTGCCTCTGCCCCTGTCCAGCCTGGGAGCGCTTCTCCCCTGTGCCACATGGATATTTAGGCTGTGGGGTGGGGGGTAGATGCCCATGCTTACAGCACTGGAGGAGAACAACCAGTACACCCCTGTGCCCCAGCATGAAAGTGGCTCTTTCTAGGGCCAGGGCAAAGGCAACACTGGGTGTTGAGGCAGAGGGGGCCATGGGCCCACGTAAGGGGATGGTGAGGCATGAAGAGTCAGAATCTGGGTGGCCTCCCACCTGTGCCACCTCTAGCTGCATGACCTTGGGCAAATTATTTAACCTCAATTGCCTGATCCGTAAAACATTGTGAGGATGAATGTTTGTAAAGCTCTTAACACATTTAAGTAAGCCTTCAATAAATTTCAATTCCCCCCCAATCTCTCCTGGATTGTTCTTTATCCCCAGTGAAATTTGTTCTAACATGTCTCATATTTAGGAAAACTGTCTCAAGACACTGACCTTTATGTCCACCTCTCATCTGTCTCTGCTGCTTTTCAGAGTAAAACGTCTTCTCTCTTCCATCCGCTTCTTGAGTGTCCATTCTCTCCTTGCCCGTTCCCATCAGGCTCCTTCCCTCCCTCTCCCCAGCCACTGCTCTTGCCAAGGTGGTCAGAGAGCAAAATGATAGCAGACTCAGTGGCCATTTCCTGTCTGCTTCTCACCTGACCTCCAAGCAGCATTTAACCCAATCGAGCATCTTTCTCCTTGAGTTTTTCCCTTCTTGTGTCTTTGAAGACATCACACTCTCCTAGTTTTCCTCCTATGTCTCCTCCCACTTAACAGGACGGCCACAGGGCCCTCTCCTCAGCCCTATTCTCTTTTCTCCCTCCGCTCTTTCTGTAGGTGGTCCCACCAATGCCCGTGGCTTTACATACCATCATTCCATGTGTTAACTTAAAACTCCAGCCGTGACCTCTCCATGAACTCCAGGCCCTAACTCAACATTGCCACTTGGAGGTGTGGCGGGCATCTCAGAGTCAACAAAGCCAAACAAAGTATTCCCCCTACAGCACCTGTTACTCTCCCAGTGTTCCCATCTCAATAAACGGCACTGCCATTCCTCCAGTTGCACAATCCAAAGAGGGATCATCCTGCTTGCTTTTCCCTCACCCAACATCCCATCCATTAGCAGTATACCCAGAACTCATCCCCCTCTCACCACCTTGCCAACTACTTACCAGCCTCTGAATTATCTATTTCCACTCTTCCCAACAATCCATTCTCCACTCAGCAGAGTGATTGTAAATCATGTTGCATTACTGCTCTGCATTAATCTAATGGCTTCCCACTACATTTAGAGTAATTTCCAAATTCCTTACATGACTTATATGTTTGGTGCAACCTGGCCTTCTCTCTCTGCTCCAGCAAACTGGCCTTGCACAAGGCCCTCCAGACCCTCTCTTTGTCAAGCACAAAGCACTCTGCCCTTAGCTGCTGTGGCTGGTGCCTTCCCGTAATTAAGGCCTTAGTTCCACTTCCAGCTCCTCAGGGAGCACTCCCCAGGCGTTCTATCACACCGCCAGGTTTTGTTTTGAGCACTAATCACTAACTAAAAACTATCTTACTTGTTCATATGTTTGTCTATGTCATTCCATGGAATGGAAGATTCTGAGGGTAGGTCCCTTGTTCTTTGCGTTGGATCTAGCCCATAGGTGATCCTCAACAGTCAGTCAAGTCCCCAGAGGGGCAGATCGTGGGATAGCGTGTTGCCCTCCAGGGAGGAGGGAGGGGCACTGCCCAGAGATGGCGTCAGGCTGCAAGGCTCCTTGAATAATTCATCATCATAACAACGCAGCCGCGGGCACAGGAAAGGTTGGGGCGCGGCCAGGACGACAAAAGGGGATGGAGCGGGTGGAGGCAGGCGTTCCGCGGGGGCAGTTCCTGGGCACCAAACGTTCCCTAGCCTGACACTCCCTAGGGAAGAGGCTCGAGAATCCCACACAGCTGCCCTCGGCGGGACTCACGGAGGGAACTCGGCCTCCCCGCACCCGGGAAGGTTTGCGGCGGGTGCCGGCCGCCGCGCGTGCGTGGTTCTGGCCGCCCGCGTTCTCCTTCCCCTCGCGCGGCCGGCGAAGAAGCTTGCAGGATGCGGCTGGCCAGCAAGAGCGCGGGGCCCGGGAGGACCCACGAGGCGGGCGGAAGGGCGAGGGGAGGGGTCCTTCCGCGCGCCCCGCCCCACGCCCCCTGCAGCGCACCTGCGGGAGCGGGGCGGGGCTGTCGGGATTCCGGCGCCGGCCCCGCCTCCCAGGCCCCGCCTACTCCCAGGCCCCGCCTACTCCCAGGCCCCGCCTACTCCCAGGCCCCGCCCCCGGCCCAGCCTCCTCCCAGGCCCCGCCCACCCCGCGTTTGCAGGCCGGCCTTCAGCTTTGTCCACGTTGAGCGTCCGGGATGTCACCCTGTTTAGAACTTAACTCCTCTCGCCTCCTTTGGTTTGCACTTCACCTTTTCATCACCATTGTTATTTTTAATTGGAGGGGTGATGACTTTTACTAATGTAGAAGAGAGTGCGACATCTTCAAGTCCTATCTGCTTGCTTTTTGCGGGGGACAAGGGCGAGTGGAGTGGGAAGAAGGTCTGTAAAATCTGTGCAAAATCTATGTCTTCGGTCCTTCGACAGAAATTCACTGAGCGTGGGAAGAGAGTGCCAGGCGCTGTGCTCGCGCGGGGGATCCGGCAGGAAGTCAGAAAAGACTGGTCTCTTTACCAGGCGAAAGAGTCAGCAGTCTTTCAGGAGCTGGTGCTAAACCCGACCTTAAGCTATTTGTACAGTTAGTTACAAATGTGGTAAGAGCTACAGAGGAGGTAGGAGGGCCATGGGCGTGTGTCATGGGGTGTGTGTGCGTATGTGTCAGTGTGTGTGTGTAGGGGAAGAATCTCTTGCAGAAAGTACCATCTGAGCTGAGCTCTAAATAAACATTGACGAAGCTAAGTAGAGGGGACGAGTGGGTCAGGCTAAAGGAACAGCCTTTTCAAGGACTCAAGCAATGGGAGTTTGAAGAACAGGGGGGCCAAGTCCTTGGCAGGCTGCGCTTGGAAGCTATTTCCCTGCCTCAGCATTAGCTACCTACAGCCTCATCTCTAAGCAGCAGCCAAAGTGATATTTTACAAATATAAATCTGATCTTGTCATTTGCTTACACCAAACTCTCCAGCAAATTTCTACATTAGTCAGAACAAAATCCAGACTCCTAAGCCCTACCAACCGTCTTCCCCAAACACAGTTCTTACCGTGCTCTCCTCGACTCTCTCTTCTCCGGCACTCTTTACTGCTTCACTTTCTTTCTCTTCATCACTCTCATTGCCACCTGAAATGATCTGTTTTGTTTTGTTTTTTGGTCTACCACTCTCTTTATAACAAGCTTTGTAAGGCCAGTAACTTTATCGCTTCTTCACTGTTGATCTACAACAGTGCTTGGCACCTAGGAGATGTCCAATTAACTGTTGTTGAGTGTGCAGTGAATTTCCGAGCAGTGGCAAGAGTACATAATCCAGTCAGGGCCTCCAGAAAACATACCAGTGGCAGTGATGTTAAGGCGGAGGCCTCAGTGATGAAGAGTGGTTGTTTTTCAAGAGGGAAGAAAAAGAAAGAGTTCAGGGCAGAGAAAACAGGAGAAGGAAGAAGAAATGTGGCCTAGTGGAGGAAGTATGACTGGGCATAGGATGCCAGAGGAGAGGTGAGAATGGAGGTGGAGCCAAGTTGGCAGATGGCAGGAGCCCCCCTAAAGGCAATGTGGAGCCATTTTTAGAAGGGAGAGTGGTAGCTTCAGAATTTGTACTTTAGTCACATCGTTCAGTTCTTCTTAGACAATGGATTGGAGGAGAAAAGTGGAGGGTAAGAGACTAAGAGATGGGAAACGGACTTTGGCCCAGTGGTTAGGGCGTCCGTCTACCACATGGGAGGTTCACGGTTCAAACCCCGGGCCTCCTTGACCCGTGTGGAGCTGGCCCATGCGCAGTGCTGATGCGCACAAGGAGTGCCCTGCCACGCAGGGGTGTCCCCCGCGTAGGGGAGCCCCACGCGCAAGGAGTGCACCCATAAGGAGAGCCGCCCAGCGCGAAGGAGAGCCGCCCAGCTCGAAGGAGGGAGCAGCCTGCCCAGGAATAGCGCCGCCCACACTTCCCGTGCCGCTGACGACAACAGAAGCGGACAAAGAAACAAGACGCAGCAAAAAGACACAGAAAACAGACAACCGGGGGAGGGGAGGGGAATTAAATATATAAAAAATCTTTTAAAAAAAAAGAGACTAAGAGAAAGAAGTTCCTATAGTCTAGGAGAGAAGTAATGGGAAGGCGGGAGAAGGGAGGAGTCAAGGATGAGTCCCGGCTTCTGGGAGGAAGAGGGTCCATTA